>NC_068365.1:2891568-3051157 GCF_020536995.1 Dreissena polymorpha | reverse complement strand
ACACGCATATCCCTTCCCTGGAAGACTGTTTTCCCAGCTGTACATGGATAGGCTGTGTCACAATCCCTTCAGAATAGAATTCTTATCAGCAAGCTGCATGTTGATATCCTTTGACCTTGCCTGGTTTCCGCTTTAACCGGTCCGAAACTTCTGAAGACAGTATAGATATATCCGCTCCAGAGTCTACCCGAGCCCTAACCTGCTGTCCTCCCACCAACATATTCCATAAGACGACCCTTGCCGTCACGACCTTGACTGCTATCGTCCTCCCCTCCACTTCTGATCCGGATTTGTCTCCTTTTCAGCCGCCAAATCCAGATGAAGTCTCCTGCTGCACTTCAACGTCGCTAACAAAGGGCCTCGTTCTACACGGGCTGCGGTGCCTGGCCTACGCCACCGGCCCCTGGAGTTTAAAGGCTCTGTGGACTCCCTTCAAACCACTTGACCTCCAGACTTTTGTTTAAGGGATTCCTGATACTCCCTACAGTCTCTTTTCATATGGCCCCTGCCATTACAATGAAAACATCTAAAGGTCTTCTGTGGGACTTCCTGTCCTGTTACTTGTTGAACTGTTTGATGCTAACTAGCTTCAAACTTACAAGTTAACTGCTCAATCGCCTTTTCCAGACTCTCATTCTCACGTCTGCCGGGGACTGAACCGCATTTGACTGTGACTTCTTGGTCATATTTCCTGACCTTCTTGCCATCAACCCCTTGCGAAACATACTGATGATGTCGTACCAGATCAAGAGCATGTTGAATCGTTCGTGGTCGTTCGAAGCAGGCGTGCTTTCCCCTTCCCTGTCAATACAACCTTGACAGAACCTAGAACTGCCTCCCGTTGACCAAACTGATCTGGAAGGTCCCTAAAAGCAGGCGTTGCCGAGTTAACACTCTATCCGCCCAATCTTCTAAGGATTCCCCGGCTGCTGTGTAGCCTGCTGGAATTTGGCTCTACTGGTTTCGGTAGTTCCTTGGAACCAAAGCGCCCTTCCATCTTTCTCATAATGTCACGGAAAGAAAAACTTTCTCCCATGCGCGTCTCAATGGTAAAGTAGTCCAGAGCCTTTCCCTCTAAGCACCAGTTGAGGTAATCCCGGCATTCATGGTCAGACCATTTGTACACCTTTCTGTAGCTGTCAAACTTCTGTTTGAATGACAGCCAACTGTACGTCCATCATATCGTAGGTTCTTCGGCATCTTCTGGGATCACCATGGACTCTAGAGTGGTAATCATCCTCCGATAAACTACCAGATTCTGAAGTCGACCGATAGTAGAACCTGGATCCTGATGACCTTGACCTACGGCGACCATGCCCATGACGATGACTCCTCCTTGCTTTACCACTGTGTCTCGACCCCGATCTTGAACTTGAGTCGCTGAGTGGTTCCTGCGCTTTGACCTCCCACCGGATGGAGCATGACTATGGCGGGTATATATACCAACCGTCTGTCATCGCAGTCGCTGTCTTCCCTTGATAAACTATCATGGGAACGGCGATACCTAACATGGCCAGATGTCCTGTATCTTTTACCTTTGGACTGCCTTTCATCGCGCTTGCGTAATGACCGTTTGTCATCACAGTCATTTCCGGAGCCGCTGCTGGCGTCTTCCCTTGATAAACTATCATGACTCCTCCTTGCTTTACCACCGTGTCTCGACCCCGATCTTGAACTTGAGTCGCTGGAGTGGTTCCTGCGCTTTGACCCCCCACCGGATGGAGCATGACTTTGGCGGGTAGTTTTTGCGAACCGACCGTCTGTCATCGCAGTCGCTGTCATCGTCTTCCCTTGATAAACTATCGTGGGAATGGCGACGCCTTAAATGGCCAGATGTCCTGGATTTTTTACCTTTACGCCATTTTCTCTGCTCGCACCGGTGAATGGCCCTCGGAGTCACTAGTCTCGTGTTTCTTGAATCTCGCACCGCTTTGTCGCTCCAAGGGCTTACATGGTTGTGTCATCTTTCTTCGGCTGCAAAGTGTCAACATTTTTCAGATTAGGCTTCTGTTCTACTTGCTGCTGGCCTTTCTCTAATTTGTGGCAGCGCATGTGCTTTTAAGCCTTGCTGCAACATCCAGCTTGGCTGTACCTGGGGACTGGACCTGTACTTGCTGGTAGTGAGAGAGCAAACTGCTCACCTCTGCAAACTCTCGCTAAGGTCATCTGAAACGACTAAACTGAAATCCTGCTCTGCCTCTGGAAACTCCACAGCTGCAGCACATGGCTGGGGACAGTTCTTCCCCATGCTAATGACAATAACTCTGGTGTCATAGTCCCATATTTTTTCCCTTAATCGAACATAACCTTTGCAGTCTTTTGTCCCACCCCCGGAATTGCACGTAACTCTGCCTCTGATGCAGTATTAATTCGAACAACCATTTTTAATTATTTTAACAACTAGATGAAACAAGCACGGGTGTGTTGCAAGTCTAATTAAACGATACAGAGTTGTGTTATGTATATATTGTACTCTTTAGTTTCAATCTAAAGTTACCAAATAGTATAAACATGTACCAAAACCAAGTTTTTATGTATTATTTTTTATTTTATTTTTAATAACAATGTAGCAAATGTTCTCTTGTCCAATTAATTAATGGCAACAAAAGCCCACCATACTATACATACCAACCAAACTGGTTAGACGTATATGAGCAGCCGCTTTCCAAGCACCTCCCTCCTTCTTATCACTGTAGTAGAGCCCCTTGTTGCAAACTGCAACACCTCTGTGCACCTCCGCAACCTACGATGGCTATAAGATTCCTTTCACAAACTGCGCAGCACCCCTGTGTACCACCGCAAACTGCGATAGTTCTAGTGCACCTGAATAGATACGCATAAACACGTGACGTCACAGCAACAATCTTTATTTTCAGGAAATAACCGTCTCAAACAAATTTATTATGCCAAACTGGCTCAAATTTGCCTATACTAGTTGTACTGATCGTTCTCTACCGACAAATTTCTCTATACGATCTACGCAGTGAAACCCACGGTTGCAAAAACACGTGTTTGCCAACTGGCAAAAGTTTAAGTCGTTGTTTACCCTGAATCCCGGTTTTTTCCGCAATTTACCTCGTCGCCAATGATGTAAATACTCTTATTTGACTTTCCGCTTACTAATAACACACACTGATCAAGGTAAAACAGTACTTTAATAATTAAAATATAACATCTTATTTCACTGAGAGTTCGTCCTTTGTTCGGCGTTCCGTCTGCGCATGCTCCCAACGCGCTTCCGCCAGGTCACACACAACAGTCCAGCAGGTCAGCCACAACAGACCAAAGGCGAAAAGATCGCGAGAAAGTATTCACAAAATAACATAATTAAAAATGATGTCAAGTGAACGCTAATTCGCTGTTTTGTAGATAAGTATACGATCTATTGAAAAACCATAACATTTGACATAAAACACCCGTGGATATGCAAATCTTCTGCGTACCAAATAGCAGACATCATGCGGCGTCTAATCTGAGTCTACGCTGTTTGCCAAGGCCGATAGTATAATGAATGGAAATGCACAAACTCAGCAACTGGCAAGCATATATGCATTAGTAGATTGTTCGTGATTATTTAGAAATGAAACGACTACATAATTCTTTTGGGTTCAAGCCAGTGCAACTTACAGAAATAAGTATAATAGTTTCTACACCTGACACAATGTGCCAACTTTATACAAGGTAAGTTGTTTACATTATTTAAAATATTTCAAGCTTACAGTATACAACAATAAACAGCTGGTACAATGTAATGTCATCGTTTTAATTTTAATAAGCCCGTGGTTAATTACCCTTTTTAATCTTATGGTTCAATGCATCTCTAACACCTTCAATTGACATTCTCGGCTCGGGTACTACTTACCGGTACATGTACCCCGGGTACTCTTAACTTTACTTACATGTAGCCCGGGTACGGTAAAGAAACTTAAACATACCCGCAAATATTAGATTGTATCCGAGTTGTATATCTGCCAAAATCCGATGTCGTTAAACATGCTAGCGATTAAAGTAAAACAATATTGTTTACCTTAAAGAAACTTCTCTTTAAAAAAAATCTGCATCAACATGCTTTTTAGTATGAGTGTTGAGAGGACGCCGTAGGAATAATCAAGTAATCAAGAATACGTCTCTGTTTCTGCTTTTATTTCCTTCATGTATAATGACGATAAGGATTGACGACTAACATTGACGGCAATGATAACAAGCCATTGAAAAACTAACACTAACGACAAGGATTGGCGACTAGATGTAACATTGACGATTCTCTACAATAAATGAAATTAACAATAAAGAATGAATAATACGATTATAGTACAACAGATCTGCTATTCGAAGTATAATATGATAGCATACACTCATTAGAATAAAAGGTTTCATAAATAACAATTTGAAACATTTTCAATAAATATCGAAATATCTTATACAATATTTATTACACAGCATGAATTATTTGTTAAAACATAATATAAATACCAAATATGGTGTTCCCCATTTAACGGACCTCGCAAACCAAAAAATGTTTTCTTTAACAAATCTATGATGGTAAAAAGTGAACGTGCGACATCGCGGAAATATACTTGACAACGTCATACAATGATGCGACTTTAAACAATTTAAGATTTTAAATTGAATCACATTAATGATTGTAAAAATGAGTTTTGATAATACATTGTATAAATGCCATTTAACAGAAAATTGACATAAATGTAACATAATTAATTTTTACAAAATAGCCGACAACAACCGATTTAGTGTTTAAATTCCCGGGTATGTTTTAGTATATTTACCGTTCCCAGGGTACGAGCCTTACTAACTGTATTATTATTATATCTCACCGACTACCTTTACCTTGTTGTGTTTCAACCTGAAATTTATGTAAAATCCGGCTTTCTTTACTTTTATTTTTCAATTCATTTGATTACGCAATTGTTGACATATCTCGTGGAAAATTATTTGAATCTTTGGATTTTAGTGACGACAAGCTGGAAGTGTCAATTTATTTTTTACAATGAATCTAAGATGTATTTAATTTTTTGTGTTTGTCATGCATAGTTCAGTGTTTTCCAGAAAAATTTGAGTAGCCAGTTATATGGCCGGCAACTATGCAGTAAAACCAAAGCATTTGTGACATTTACTTGATATATTTGGGAAAAGTAGCCGGCATCAAGAGTTAATGTAACCGGCAAGATCGCTAGCAGCCGGTATTTAAAGAGAACACTGATAATAGTAAACTAAATCTCTACGACGGGATTACAGCTTTGTAAAATTGTTTTTTGGGTGATAATGGTTAGTAATTCATACTAATGTTATTAAAAAATATCGGCTTTAAGTTTAATTTTGAGAATGCGATGGAAGAACAGAAAATGAAGAGCATACAGGGATGGAAATAATTGGTTTACCGTGAACCCGGGGCAAGTAGATTTTGGCCTGGGCAACTCAATTTCAAAAGTTGGTAAACTTCTTTTTTTTAAAGCTTAAAACAATTCACTGCAATAAAAATTGAAAAACAATTGATCACCATGGATCAATACTAGTTAAATAACATTCATTATTTAGGAATAGGACATGATTCAATTCAGGCTCATAATAAAACATCATGCATTGAACATGTGTTGTCAGCAAATGTTTTTAATTATCTATTATTTTATTAAAAGAATGTATAATATTCACATGTTCATATTTCTGGGCTCGTTATTCTTTATCTGGGCAACCAAAATACTAAAGATGGTTGCCCACAATAGTAAACAGTTAGTTTCAATCCCTGGCATATCATTGTATCTCTATTGTTATAAGCATTGCATTAAAGTTGTGATTGAGGTTAGCCTGTTGTTTATGGTATATTTAGATTTTAGCTTGACTGTTATATATGAAATATATATAGTCGAGCTATCCTACTCAACCCGGCGTCGGCTTGCGCATTGGAATGTTTGCGTACCACCTCAAATATATTTCCTATGTCCATTGACATATTGCTTTTATATTTTGCATACTTCATTACCGACATAAACCCAATCTATAAACAAGAGCAGACAACTCATTTACTGTATCAAGCATTTTAACAGAATTAGGCCCTTTTCACTTAGAATAATATGCATATTATTGATAAATCTATGTTAAAGTTTGCATATGACCTCAAATATTTTTTATGTCCCTTGACATATTGCGTTCATACACCATGTATTTTGCTTATTAACCAACATGACCCCAATGTATAAACAAGAGCAGATAACTGTATCAAGCATTTTGTAACAATTATGGCCTTTTTAACCAGGTTTTCCGAAGGAAAAAACTGGTTATTAGATTGGCGAATGCGGGCGGGCTGGCTGGCGGGCTGGCGGAATAAGCATGTCCGGGCCATAACTATGTCGTTCATTGTCAGATTTTAAAATCATTTGGCACATTTGTTCACCATCATTGGACGGTGTGTCGCGCGAAATAATTACGTCGATATCTCCAAGGTCAAGGTCACACTTTGAGTTCAAAGGTCAAAAATGGCCATAAATGAGCTTGTCCGAGCCATAACTATGTCGTTCATCGTCAGATTTTAAAATCATTTGGCACATTTGTTCACCATCATTGGAGGGTGTGTCGCGCGAAATAATTACGTCGATATCTCCAAGGTCAAGGTCACACTTTGAGTTCAAATTTCAAAAATGGCCATAAATGAGCTTGTCCTGGCCATAACTATGTCATTCATTGTGAGATTTTAAAATCATTTGGCACATTTGTTCACCATCATTGGACGGTGTGTCCCACGAAAGAATCACGTCAATATCTCCAATGTCAAGGCCGCCACGACTAAAAATAGATTTAAAAAGAAAAAAAACTTTCAAAGGGGGTTAATTTTTTTTGGTCATTTCAAAAGTTCAGTTTGAGTTTTTCTCCCTTTATCAGATTTTTTTTTCACAATGAAAACCTGGTTTTGTGACAATTTTGTCCCTTGTTTTCACTTACAATAAGCATATAATTGATAAATCTATTATTAAGTTTGCGTACCACCTTTAAATTGCCATAACTTGTTTATTATGCTCCCCCCCAAATTTTTTAGGGGGAGCATATAGTCGCCGCTTCGTCTGTCCGTCGGTGCACAAATTTGTTTCGTACCCAATTTTTTTTGTACCCAAATTTATATATGTACCCTTTTTTTTCGTACCCAAATAGTTTTTTGTACCCTAATTTTTTCGTTCCCTATAGGTTTTCATAACCAAATTTTTTTTTGTACCCAATTTTTTTTTTACACAAATTTGTTCGAACCCAAATTTCTTTGAACCCATTTGTTCGTACTCAAATTTTTTTCGTACCCAAATTCGTTTTGTTCCCAATTTTTTTTGTACCCAAATTTTTATTTGAACCTTTTTTTCGTACCCAAATAGTTTTTCGTACCCTAATTTTTTTTCATAACCAATTTTTTTTTCGTACCCACATTTTTTTGTACCCAATTTTTTCGTACACAAATTTGTTCGTACCCAAATTTCTTCGTACCCATTTGTTCGTACTCATTTTTTTTTCGTACACAAATTTTTTCGTACCTTATTTTTTATTTGTACCCATTTTTTTCGTACCAAAATAGTTTTTTCGTTCCCTTATTTGTTTGTACCCATTTTATCGTACTCAAATTTGTTTTCGTACCCAAATTTGTTTTTTTTTCCTACCCGCATATTTTTTCGTACCATTTTTTTTTAGAAATAATCGATTTTCAATTTGATTTCATCTCTCCACTCATTCCATCCCGCGAAACCCTTAAGGTGTCGCAAGTCTAGTACGATACCATTGAGAATGTGGACCCATTTCAATATGGAATGAGTGATGTATTGGACGTCATCATTGATGACGTTCATTCGAACGAATGATTAAGGGGGCTAAGTTTCGTTAAGCTGGCGCATATAGCCGCGATTTGGGAGTCTTGAAAACTGGCCGAACACGTTTGCTGAAATTTGACATGTATATGGACCAGAATGCGATCTACCTGTTGGCGTAGGCGTTATACCTGGCAAAAATCAAGTTTTCGAGTATTTTGTGTTTAAACTTTTTTTGTGGGAACGGGCACGCGCTCAAATAAACATTGTGACGTCACTTCACAAACAGCGCTAGAGATCCGCCATCTTGTAACGCAACAAAGAAACTCAGTGTCATTAATTCAATAAACACAGAAAAATATGATTGTGTTTAATAATCATTAATACAAATGTCTATATTTTGTGCAGCGGATGTTTATTCAGACAGATACGGCAGAATTATGTAAGTATCTTTGTGTACTTTACAGTAGATTTGATAGTGGTAAACAACTCCGTACCGGTAAAGTTCAATCTAGCCGATTTTACTACGCAAGTAATTTAAGTATCTCACTGGCAAAATGAGCTTGACACATAAACAACAACCGGATCCGATTTACATCCACATAATATTGTGGGAATCCGATGCAATGCAAATTACTCATGTTTGATAACGTTTGATGAATTCGTTATATCAATATGCATTAACTTTCAAGGGGAATAATTTTAAATTGAAATGTGCGATTCAATGACAGTGTTATATTGGGATAATAAGTCGTTTAGCCGTTATCATGATAAGTATATTGTTTGTTGTGTTTCATTTTCATTAAAAACATACTTTTACTGTTTTTTTCCTTAAAGTAAAACAGTTCAGTAGTCATTATATCTTGAATTTTAAATATTGAAATAGATGTCGGATATTTCATATTTTCGGACGTTGCTACGTAAGCTAGTTGTCAACATAATTATTAATATACTGATTTACCTTTTACGCATACAGTTGTGCAACTGTTGTCTACGTAATGATACGCTGTTTAATGTCTATAATGTCTTCCTGCCCCTGATGATAATAAGTATTTATCTCAACAAACCCCAGCAATGTCAATGGTCTGTCAACATAAGAAAAATATTAGCTAAAGAAACTTCAGCGTACAATTTATATAGCAGTGTCCGACAAATCCATTGCCCGGAGCCCGGGGGCTACAGAATTTTTTCATCGGGCTACTGAAATGTTCCAGCTGACGCCCGCCGGGCTACTATAAATCTATAAGAGCGGTAGCCCGTTTTATTGACAGACATACGTAGAATAAACACGCTGACCATGTGTTTCTACACCGTGTCTTGTTTATAATCCGATAACAAAGTGCAATCAATTATCTTATCAGTCACCGATCACTTGCGGTAATGTCGTAAACAGTAAGAGTGAATTTTAATCATTCAATCAGAATCAACATTTGTCGTCTGCTAATAATATAATGAGAGCCGGTTGAATAGTTGGCGCACATGATGCAACATCATTTCGCAGTTTGGAATTCTTTGTTAACCGCAACTATGAGTAAGAGCGACTACGTTTTTGATGTCGTTAAATATCCAAGGATGCCGAACATTAAATAAATCAAAACAATAGCGGATTCTTCAAAACGGTAACGAAACCGAAAATGAATATTAATAACAACGCGGTTAACACCTGCTAATTAGTTTGCATTGTCAATTAATAATTGGATTGATCGACTGTTAATCAATAATTCCATATATGCCCAATTTAATTTTTTTTAAACCAAATTATGGGAGGGTAATATAGACATTGAGAGTCATAAACACAAACGTTTGAAATTTTCTAAAGTGTCAATTGAATTTCGGCATATGATTCTATTTAAAGATATGATGAAATAAGCTCCCAATCAGGACCGTTCAATTGCAACTTGCGTAAATCACCTGCGACGGTTTGCACACGTTGTGTACAGTTATTTTAGGTTACAAAATTCTACATTTAATAAATGAATTTCTTTGTCCAGACAGGGACCTATACAAACGTATAGGCCCCTGGTCCAGATAAAAAGCGCGCACAAATTGGCATGGGTGTATTTATTTGTAAATAAAAATTTCGTAGCGGGTACATCATTGAGATCATTTAATTTCCATTAAAAGTTTCGTTGTGAATTTCAACTAAAGTACAGGGGTATCTCGCGAATTATTTGGCATTGACATTTCCTCTTAATAAAATATAATGTAAACACGCTGTATCGTTACCGTTACACTGTATCAGTTCCTTCATTATTGAAACAATTATTGTATTGTATACTGACTGCACACTAGTGTCGTAACATACGGATGCAATACGTAAATTCGGACAGAACTTAAAGTCGGACACAAGTAAATAAATGATTTAATACTCTTGATTTCTTGAAACTCGGTATTTGTTGTTAAAAAGAGCTATTGCATTGATTAACACCATACGAGTCAGTCGTATTGATCATCTAAACGCTTTATTTACGTTTCCAACTTAACGTGCTGTCCGAATTTAAGTACACATACATGTGCACATACATGTAATATCTACATGTAGTATATGATTTTCTTTGGTACATTTACATTTAAGTACAAGGTGCCTGTACTGTAACATTAATTAACAATATTGACTGTGTACATCAGACTACTTGCTGTATTATGTATATGTATGTATACATATTATGTATATATGTAAATGAAGAAATAAAATAAAGATGAAAACCTGCATCTTATCATTTTGTAGGAAAATTATATGGGCTACCAAATATTTTTATTGGTAGCCCAGTGGGCTCCCTGAAAAATAAGAAATTTGTCGGACACTGATATAGTATTGACATACCTGTATGATGAAGCCAACCCCGTATCGAAATTCAACCAGAGTCGTAACATATTTAATTTATGTCACGCTATAAATCAAAGAATACTCATTTTCTTGGATACATTTCTACATATATTGGTGAATGAATATAAATTACTGCACCGAGGAATATTTTAAGGTTCAAATGTTTCAACTGCATCTTACAATAGATGAAAATAACTCTCATCAGTCTGAAATTCACAATTTTGACGCCATTGTCGCTTTGTCCAAGACTAGTTTTAATTTGGATACTTTCAAACGACCTTGACATTTTTTGCTGAAATTGTAAACATTACTTTCGTTTTCTGAAATCTATTATTTGTGATTAACAACAAGTTTGGTGGATTATAAAAATGATTTCAGTGTGAATCGGGTAGTTTTAAATATTTACTTTGAGTTTGTATTTACACTACAATTTGTTCACAAAACAAGCCAGAATATTCTTAAATACCGGGAAATGTCATTCTGAATTTGAAAACACTTGAGCACATGGTATGTTACTAAAAGTAGAAATACCATCATATGACCGTGAAATCTCGGGAGATTCGCATTTCAAGAAAGTCTGTCACATCGCTGTTTTTCTCGATATGTAAGAGCAGAATAGATAAATTTTAAATGTTTAAGATAGTATTTTGTGAAAGAATGTATCAGTTAAATGTGAAAAATGTCAATCTTTCCAATCAAGTGATTGATATGGGCCAATAACTGCATTTAAAAGCTGTTTTGGACCGGTATTTGTTAACTGTCGACTTTCGGCATTTTCTGGTTGACTTTCCTAATGGGGTTGGTCCATAACTATAAAGTCGGCCAGTCAAAAATCATAAAAAGCGACATTTAAAGTTATGGTAGCCAGAATTAGAAAAATATGTACAACTGAGCAATCAATCATGACACTCTGATGCCTCAGGTTAGTGCAGTGATTTTTCCACCAGATTCTCACCAAGGTGATCCCGGTTGATTTCACCACAATTGAATATATGTCAGTACACAAATAAATTATACAGCAGGTAATGACAATCGATAAATGTCTTAGTTTTAATTTAATTGTTTGCACAAATTGGGACACTCTTTGTGTCTGAGATATGTTGGGTTAAATGACCTTTACAAAAAAACATACATCTCTGAATCTGCGATACATTACAGTTTAAGTTTAACACATGTAAAATACCAGTATTCAGATCTTAAAATATCCTAAAAAACTCGTATGGTATGAAGTACATATATCTTGTGACGTATTTTCATTTTAAATCTTGAATTTAATGACGACTTGAATTTAATGACGACAAGTCGGACATGCAGTTAAATATTTTTATATGTATATCGTGTGACATAATTTCATTTAAACTCTAGATTTTAACGACATTAGTCTGACGCGTGCGGCGTTATTTTATTTAACAGTAAAACAAAAATTAAGTAGACTATCAAAAAAATACAAAAAGTGTACTTGTAAATAAAAACTCCTTCATTCCGTATAAAGATTGTACGTTACAGCAGAGCTCCAGATAACTTTTCTGAGTAATTGGGTTAATACTCACTACTTTTGAGTTCAATTGGGTATTTTCATATTCAATTGGGTACAAAAAAGTCGGTACCCACTACCGGGTACTTTAATTGACAATTGGGTACCTTTGTTTTAAAATTGGGTATGTTCATTGTCTTAAATTCTCACCTGCTTACCTGAATAAGCTGGTTGTAGTTCCACTCTTAATTGATTAGTTTCAGAGATTTTGTGTCATTATGTAGATGTATCCATAATATACAGTCTTGATTTTAAAAAAAAGTTCAACGATTTTTTTCCACCAGTTTTCTTACAATGTAAGCACTGACAGCGATTGCCTCCGACATTATATTGTCAAGAATTAGTTTCACTATATTTTCCGCTTCTGATTTTGTGTTGCCTGCGGTTAAATATCTTAAAATTGAGTTTCTTTGTGCCTAGGATACGATGTTTCCATTTTTAAGGCCTCACGATTTCGACATTTTCACAACAATAACACGTAGTCACAAAGACACTTTTTTCCGTACATATTATTGTGCTGAAGGTTATACTGAAAGCGCTTGGACAAAGCGGAAAGAATCCGGGTATTTCGGACCAGGGTATTTCCGGGACAAATTTACTCGTTATGCAAAGGAAAAATATGATATGCGTAATCGGCAATTTCAATGGGGTTTCGGAACGCATGGTTTTATTTTTCTATGCGTAATCGGCAATTTTACATTGGATATTTGCACAAATGCCCACCTTATCTGTAGCTCTGTTACAGTAATCTGTGAAACAACGTCATTAATAAAACAAAAAAATATGTTTGACCACAACGGTGGCTAATAATGTTTACGAAAAAATACAAACAATATAGATTTATCTATTACATAACATGTTAGAATTTTATCATGCATTTATAATCACTCATAAAGAGATTTCAATATACAGTTACATGCATAGACATTTTTTTTTAAGCCAGTGCCTTTTGAATTCAGAAAATAATCAAGATAAACCATAAAATTGGGAAAAATAGATAGTAAACCATAAACTTGAGAAAAATGAGGCATTATTAATATGATTATAAATAACAGAATTACAATAATATTGTTTGGAAGTGCATGATTGAGTGCATTTTAAAATTTATATTATAAAATGCTGCTTGAATTTCTTTTTACCTTTCATATGTAAAAAAAGAAATATCATCTGCTAGTGCAAAATATGACTTGGAAAGCTGGTTTATGGTCATTTCGTAGCAAAAGAGAAGAAAATAAGTGCATTAAATAAATGAATTCATATTTTTGTATCTGGAATAGTTGTATTTTAAATAGTTCCTCCACCCTATTATGGCCGAATAAGGGCTAAATTGCTTTCCGACTTGAAATGAAAAGGCATATTGGTTGATCGTGTAGCGTTTATGTGCAAAATTTGAGGGCCTATTGATAAAGCTTGTTGATGCCAAAACAGGTAATAATAATAATTTATTATCAGGTACATGTACACAAGCAAATAAGTATATTTAACCCTTTCAGTGCGGGAACCGAATTTTAAAGGCCTTTGAAAACAGTTTGGATCCAGATGAGACGCCACAGAACATGGCGTCTCATCAGGATCCAAACTGTTTGCTATTCTGATAGTATTCTTTGAAATTTTTTTGAAGAAAATGCTTATTTTAGAAATTCAGCAGACAACATTTTAGCAGACGACAAATTTCACAGCATGCAAAGGGTTATTAAGATGCTTAAGGTGTGGAAGACTCATAATCAGGTTTGGTGTCCCTCAAACCCTAAGCGTCTTGTAATTCCTTATGCAGTTTGTATAGATAGTGCCGCATCCTGACACGTAAAGCTTGTGCTTTGTTGGCAGCGTTAGTTGGCTGTTAACAGGTTCATTGTGGTTATCTCCACCATCAGTCTGTCCGTCTGTCCTAGCCACTATCTCCTACACCATAAGCACTAGAACCTTGAAACTTAAACACATGGTAGCTATGAGCATTATGTGCGACCCTGCACTATTTGGAATTTTGATCTGACCCCTGGGTCAAAAGTTAAAGGGGATGGGGTGGAGACGGGTCAGAGATTTTCACTCATTTTTAGCTTGACTAATATATATGAAATATATATAATGGAGCTATCCTGATCACGTCGGCGTTACTGTTAGCGTGCACATGTTAAAGTTTGTGTACTACCCCATATATTTTCTTTGTCCTTTAACAAATTACTTTTATACTTTGCATACATGTACTTCTTTACCAACATGACCCTTATCTATAAACAAGAGCAGACAACTGTATCAAGCATTTTGACAGAATTATTGCCCCTTTTATACTTAGAATATGCCTATTATTGATGAATCTATGTTAAAGTTTGCATACCACCTCAAATATTTTCTATGTCCTTTGCCATATTGCTTTGACTTATTGTTTTCATATTTTGCATACTTCATTACCAACATGATCCCAATCTATAAACAAGAGCAGACAACTGTATCAAGCATTTTGACAGAATTATTAACCTTTTATACTAAGAATATGCATATTATTGATAAATCTATGTTAAAGTTTGCATACCACCTCAAATATTTTCTATGTCCTTTGCCATATTGCTTTCATATTTTGCATACTTCTTTACCAACATGATCCCAATCTATAAACAAGAGAAGAAAACTGTATCAAGCATTTGACAGAATTATTGCCCCTTTTATACTTAGATAATTGAACATTTTGCTTAAATTGCCATAACTTCTTTATTTATGATCACATTTGATTCATACTTTGACAATACAACACTAACCTGACATACCACAATGCACTGCACCCAAACTATCCCCCATGCCCCACCCCAGAATCCCCCCCCCCAAATTTTATTTTTATAATTATTTTTGAAACTTCATCTTTTAAATTACCACCAGCCCACATAAACCACCTGTCTCCATGATGGCTTACATTAACCTGTCAAGCACTCGAAATCTCTTAAGACAATAGTTACGGTCAATCTCAACCATGCATGGCCGCATTACCAACCCTGGGGCGCCCCCTGGGTCAAACATGCGGCATGGGAATACGCGTCGGCCTCTGCCGCACCATTTTTCACCAATTGACTTCAAATTAACACTAAAGATTTCTTATGACAACACAGTGTCTCGACCATCCATGTTCACATTACCCACCCCAGGGCCCCGCCCACTTTGGTGGTAAAGATCCCAAGCTATTTCAGCATAATTAAAATCCAAGCCATTTTTGTGGTCAAGACCCGAGCTTTCTCACCATAATTAAAATCCAAGCCAGTTTGGTGGCAGAGACCCTGAGCTATTTCATCATAATTAAAATCCAAGTCAGGTTAGTGGTCAAGATCCTGAACTATTTCGGTATAATTAAAATTCAAGCCAGTTTGGTGGTCAATTTTTGTGGTAAAGACCCCGAGCTTTCTAACCATAATTAAAATCCAAGCCAGTTTGGTGGCGGAGACCCCGAGCTATTTCAGCATAATAAAAATCCAAGTCAGTTTAGTGGTCAAGATCCTGAACTAATTCGGTATAATTAAAATCCAGGCCAGTTTGGTGATCAAGACCCCGAGCTTTTTCAGCATAATTAAAATCCTAGCCAGTTTCATGGCCGAGACCTCGAGCTGTTTCAGCATATTTAAAATCCAAGTCAGTTTAGTGGTCAAGATCCTGAACTATTTCGGTATTATTAAAATCAAGGCCAGTTTGATGGTCAAGATCCTGAGCTATTTCAGCATAATTAAAATGCAAGCCAGTTTGGTGGTCAAGAACCCGAACTATGAGCATAATTCAAATCCAAGCCAGTTTGGTGGTAAAGATCCCGAGCTTTTTCAGCATAATAAAAATCCAAGCCAGGTTGGTGGTCAAGATCCTGAGCTATTTCAGCATAATTTAATTCTAAGCCAGTTTGGTGGTCATGACCCCGAGTTATTTCAGCATAATTAAAATCCAAGCTGTTTTGGTGGTCAAGACCCCAAGCTATTTTAGCATATATTTATGGCATAATTTTTTCTTACCCAATTGTTTTCGTACACACATTTTTTTCGTACCCATTTTGTTCTGTTTTTTGACAGAATAATGCCCCCTTTTATAGTTAGAAAATTGAAAATTTGGGTAAATTTTGTGTTCAGGTCTACTCTTATCCTATTTGTGTTATGGTCTACTCGTATCCTAAAGTATCAAAGCTATATCGTCTACTTAATGTTATAAGTCATGTAACTGACATTTTTAAACATTTTATTTCTTTCCCATTTTTGTTTTTTTTATTAAGGTGACATACATCAACTGTTAAATAATATTAAGTCTACCTTTTGGTAAAATTAATGTTTTTACCAAATTTTCAAAATTGACATTACGGACACATGTAATTTGCTGAATGAAAAAGTAGCATAACTGACATTTAGTTAAATTTTCAGGAGAAGGAAAAACTTCTTTATTGAAATAAAATAGGGATACTTACAGAGTGAAACAAACACATGGGATATTTTCAGATTTGAATACTGGTATTTTACGCATCTTTAGGCAGTTCTGTGTACCAAGGATAAATACAATATTTAAACATTCATGTACAATGCACAATACTAAAAACCTGAATTGTAACTGTAATGTATTTCAGATTCAGAGATGTCTGTGTTGTTTCTAAGGTCATGTGAAAAATTAAGTTTATATGTTTATAGGTTTAAAATTGCAAATTGTCCTCTTACTTGCCCTTGTATTTCAAGATAGAATACTTTCCTTCCCAGAGGAAAGAGATCTGGGTTTGAATCCCAGTGGGGGCTTCAGAGGATGATTCATTTTAAGAAAAATGAATATATTTGCTTTACTTTGTCTCTAACTTAACCAAATAACTCTGACAATGCCTTTACAAGTATGCAGTTTTTGATAATTCAATTATGCAAGAAACATGTATAATTTTAGGGTAGACTTAGACAGCAAACTAAGAATTGGCATCCATTTTAGTTTTTTAAGTCAATACAACAATAAATGCATATAGGAACACATATTTAAATTAAAAATGCAACAATCAGAGGACATAATCAATTAAATAGTAAATGACTACTTTAAATATTTTTTAGCACTGTTTGTTTTTCAGAGATTTGTGAATATGACGTTTTATGTTCTTCCCATTGAACTAATGCAATATGTGCTTTGGAACTGGAATCATTTAGTGTTGGAAAGCTGATGTTTCACGTCCAGAGGGTCCTTGCTTCCGGAAAGCTGAAAATTGTATATGATCTCCCCACTCATTCCATCCCGCGAAACCCTTAAGGTGTCGCAAGTCTAGTATGGAATGAGTGATGTATTGGACGTCATCATTGATGACGTTCAATCGAACGAATGATAAAGGGGGCTAACTTTCGTTAAGCTGGCGAGAATCGTCGCGATTTGGGTTTCTTGAAAACTGGCCTAGCACGTTTGCTGAAATTTGACATGTATATGGACAAGAATGCGATCTACCTGTTGGCGTAGGCGTTATACCTGGGAAAAATATAGTTTTTGATTAAATCACGAAAAAGTTTCGCAAGTTTTACATAACCGGAATTACAAAATGCGGTATGTGGATATACCGAAGTCCTACCGAAATCCCCGAAATCAAACTTTGATAAAACAATGTTTCATTAGTGATTTCAGTGTATTTCGCAACGATCTATATTAAAATACGCAGTTTTTCAATACACAATCAATATTAATGGGGATTTCGTGGGATCTCGTGGATTTCTGGGGATTTTGGTAATTACGGGAAATTCGGTATTTCTTCACACCCGTCAAAATGGTCGACTTCGTCAGAATGAACGCTTAGAAAGTATTTACAAAAAACATCATCTCAAACGATGTAAAGTGAACGCTACTTATCTGTTTTGTAGATAAGTATACGATCCATTGGAAAACACTAACATTTGACATAAAAAAACGCCAGTGGATATGGAAATCTTCATCGTTTGAAATAGCAGACGGCGTCGACCAAAGGCGAAAAGATCGCGAGAAAGTATTCACAAAATAACATAATTAAAAATGATGTCAAGTGAACGCTAATTCGCTGTTTTGTAGATAAGTATACGATCTATTGAAAAACCATAACATTTGACATAAAACACCCGTGGATATGCAAATCTTCTGCGTACCAAATAGCAGACATCATGCGGCGTCTAATCTGAGTCTACGCTGTTTGCCAAGGCCGATAGTATAATGAATGGAAATGCACAAACTCAGCAACTGGCAAGCATATATGCATTAGTAGATTGTTTCGTGATTATTTAGAAACGACTACATAATTCTTTTGGTTCAGCCAGTGCAACTTAACAGAAATAAGTATAATAGTTTCTACACCTGACAACAATGTGCCAACTTTATACAAGGTAAGTTGTTTACATTATTTAAAATATTTCAAGCTTACAGTATACAACAATAAACAGCTGGTACAATGTAATGTCATCGTTTTAATTTTAATAAGCCCGTGGTTAATTACCCTTTTTAATCTTATGGTTCAATGCATCTCTAACACCTTCAATTGACATTCTCGGCTCGGGTACTACTTACCGGTACATGTACCCCGGGTACTCTTAACTTTACTTACATGTAGCCCGGGTACGGTAAAGAAACTTAAACATACCCGCAAATATTAGATTGTATCCGAGTTGTATATCTGCCAAAAATCCGATGTCGTTAAACATGCTAGCGATTAAAGTAAAACAATATTGTTTACCTTAAAGAAACTTCTCTTTAAAAAAAATCTGCATCAACATGCTTTTTAGTATGAGTGTTGAGAGGACGCCGTAGGAATAATCAAGTAATCAAGAATACGTCTCTGTTTCTGCTTTTATTTCCTTCATGTATAATGACGATAAGGATTGACGACTAACATTGACGGCAATGATAACAAGCATTGAAAACTAACACTAACGACAAGGATTGGCGACTAGATGTAACATTGACGATTCTCTACAATAAATGAAATTAACAATAAAGAATGAATAATACGATTATAGTACAACAGATCTGCTATTCGAAGTATAATATGATAGCATACACTCATTAGAATAAAAGGTTTCATAAATAACAATTTGAAACATTTTCAATAAATATCGAAATATCTTATACAATATTTATTACACAGCATGAATTATTTGTTAAAACATAATATAAATACCAAATATGGTGTTCCCCATTTAACGGACCTCGCAAACCAAAAAATGTTTCTTTAACAAAATCTATGATGGTAAAAAGTGAACGTGCGACATCGCGGAAAATATACTTGACAACGTCATACAATGATGCGACTTTAAACAATTTAAGATTTTAAATTGAATCACATTAATGATTGTAAAAATGAGTTTTGATAATACATTGTATAAATGCCATTTAACAGAAAATTGACATAAATGTAACATAATTAATTTTTACAAAATAGCCGACAACAACCGATTTAGTGTTTAAATTCCCGGGTATGTTTTAGTATATTTACCGTTCCCAGGGTACGAGCCTTACTAACTGTATTATTATTATATCTCACCGACTACCTTTACCTTGTTGTGTTTCAACCTGAAATTTATGTAAAATCCGGCTTTCTTTACTTTTATTTTTCATTCATTTGATTACGCAATTGTTGACATATCTCGTGGAAAATTATTTGAATCTTTGGATTTTAGTGACGACAAGCTGGAAGTGTCAATTTATTTTTTACAATGAATCTAAGATGTATTTAATTTTTTTGTGTTTGTCATGCATAGTTCAGTGTTTTCCAGAAAAATTTGAGTAGCCAGTTATATGGCCGGCAACTATGCAGTAAAACCAAAGCATTTGTGACATTTACTTGATATATTTGGGAAAAGTAGCCGGCATCAAGAGTTAATGTAACCGGCAAGATCGCTAGCAGCCGGTATTTAAAGAGAACACTGATAATAGTAAACTAAATCTCTACGACGGGATTACAGCTTTGTAAAATTGTTTTTTGGGTGATAATGGTTAGTAATTCATACTAATGTTATTAAAAAATATCGGCTTTAAGTTTAATTTTGAGAATGCGATGGAAGAACAGAAAATGAAGAGCATACAGGGATGGAAATAATTGGTTTACCGTGAACCCGGGGCAAGTAGATTTTGGCCTGGGCAACTCAATTTCAAAAGTTGGTAAACTTCTTTTTTTTAAAGCTTAAAACAATTCACTGCAATAAAAATTGAAAAACAATTGATCACCATGGATCAATACTAGTTAAATAACATTCATTATTTAGGAATAGGACATGATTCAATTCAGGCTCATAATAAAACATCATGCATTGAACATGTGTTGTCAGCAAATGTTTTTAATTATCTATTATTTTATTAAAAGAATGTATAATATTCACATGTTCATATTTCTGGGCTCGTTATTCTTTATCTGGGCAACCAAAATACTAAAGATGGTTGCCCACAATAGTAAACAGTTAGTTTCAATCCCTGGCATATCATTGTATCTCTATTGTTATAAGCATTGCATTAAAGTTGTGATTGAGGTTAGCCTGTTGTTTATGGTATATTTAGATTTTAGCTTGACTGTTATATATGAAATATATATAGTCGAGCTATCCTACTCAACCCGGCGTCGGCTTGCGCATTGGAATGTTTGCGTACCACCTCAAATATATTTCCTATGTCCATTGACATATTGCTTTTATATTTTGCATACTTCATTACCGACATAAACCCAATCTATAAACAAGAGCAGACAACTCATTTACTGTATCAAGCATTTTAACAGAATTAGGCCCTTTTTCACTTAGAATAATATGCATATTATTGATAAATCTATGTTAAAGTTTGCATATGACCTCAAATATTTTTTATGTCCCTTGACATATTGCGTTCATACACCATGTATTTTGCTTATTAACCAACATGACCCCAATGTATAAACAAGAGCAGATAACTGTATCAAGCATTTTGTAACAATTATGGCCTTTTTAACCAGGTTTTCCGAAGGAAAAAACTGGTTATTAGATTGGCGAATGCGGGCGGGCTGGCTGGCGGGCTGGCGGAATAAGCATGTCCGGGCCATAACTATGTCGTTCATTGTCAGATTTTAAAATCATTTGGCACATTTGTTCACCATCATTGGACGGTGTGTCGCGCGAAATAATTACGTCGATATCTCCAAGGTCAAGGTCACACTTTGAGTTCAAAGGTCAAAAATGGCCATAAATGAGCTTGTCCGAGCCATAACTATGTCGTTCATCGTCAGATTTTAAAATCATTTGGCACATTTGTTCACCATCATTGGAGGGTGTGTCGCGCGAAATAATTACGTCGATATCTCCAAGGTCAAGGTCACACTTTGAGTTCAAAGTTCAAAAATGGCCATAAATGAGCTTGTCCTGGCCATAACTATGTCATTCATTGTGAGATTTTAAAATCATTTGGCACATTTGTTCACCATCATTGGACGGTGTGTCCCACGAAAGAATCACGTCAATATCTCCAATGTCAAGGCCGCCACGACTAAAAATAGATTTAAAAAGAAAAAAAACTTTCAAAGGGGGTTAATTTTTTTTGGTCATTTCAAAAGTTCAGTTTGAGTTTTCTCCCTTTATCAGATTTTTTTTTCACAATGAAAACCTGGTTTTGTGACAATTTTGTCCCTTGTTTTCACTTACAATAAGCATATAATTGATAAATCTATTATTAAGTTTGCGTACCACCTTTAAATTGCCATAACTTGTTTATTATGCTCCCCCCCAAATTTTTTAGGGGGAGCATATAGTCGCCGCTTCGTCTGTCCGTCGGTGCACAAATTTGTTTCGTACCCAATTTTTTTTGTACCCAAATTTATATATGTACCCTTTTTTTTCGTACCCAAATAGTTTTTTGTACCCTAATTTTTTCGTTCCCTATAGGTTTTCATAACCAAATTTTTTTTTGTACCCAATTTTTTTTTTACACAAATTTGTTCGAACCCAAATTTCTTTGAACCCATTTGTTCGTACTCAAATTTTTTTCGTACCCAAATTCGTTTTGTTCCCAATTTTTTTTGTACCCAAATTTTTATTTGAACCTTTTTTTCGTACCCAAATAGTTTTTCGTACCCTAATTTTTTTTCATAACCAATTTTTTTTTCGTACCCACATTTTTTTGTACCCAATTTTTTCGTACACAAATTTGTTCGTACCCAAATTTCTTCGTACCCATTTGTTCGTACTCATTTTTTTTTCGTACACAAATTTTTTCGTACCTTATTTTTTATTTGTACCCATTTTTTTCGTACCAAAATAGTTTTTTCGTTCCCTTATTTTGTTTGTACCCATTTTATCGTACTCAAATTTGTTTTCGTACCCAAATTTGTTTTTTTTTCCTACCCGCATATTTTTTCGTACCATTTTTTTTTAGAAATAATCGATTTTCAATTTGATTTCATCTCTCCACTCATTCCATCCCGCGAAACCCTTAAGGTGTCGCAAGTCTAGTATGGAATGAGTGATGTATTGGACGTCATCATTGATGACGTTCATTCGAACGAATGATAAAGGGGGCTAAGTTCCGTTAAGCTGAGGCTGTAGCGGATCCGTGGTCTAGTGGTAACACACTGGCTTCACAATCCAGAGATCGCTGGTTCGATCCCCCGCTGCACCTAACCTACTTACTCGTCTTTCGCATGAGACGTTAAACCGAGGTGCAGTGTACTAGGTGCTATACACCGGGCACTAAAAGACCCAGGGTCACCTCTGGAACGGGGTGTCTCCTGTATCTTGCACTATCCCCCGTAACCAACTAACACGTCTTTCTGGGGGCGATGGCCATATGGGAGACAATCCCGGTGCACTCGATAAAAAACAAAAACAACAACATAAGCTGAGGCAAATCACTGCGATTTGGGTCTCTTGAAAACTGGCCGAACACGTTTGCTGAAATTTGACATGTATATGGACAAGAATGCGATCTACCTGTTGGCGTAGGCGTTATACCTGGGAAAAATCAAGTTTTCGAGTATTTTGTGTTGAAATATTTTTATGGGAAACGGCACGCGCGCATGACGTCATGAAAAGCGCTTAGGCTAGCTTCCATCTTGTTAATAAACAAAGAAACAAAGTTACGCGTTATTAATTCAATAAAAGTTAGGCGTTTAATCGATAAACAAAGACGTAATAATTGTGTTTGAATATCAATCGGAAGTACACAAGTGTGTTTTTTTAATAAACATCACATAAATCAATGTGTTATTCAACGTATTGTGAATTTGTGTGCTACGAGTTGAAGAAAGGTTTACGCGGCTAGGCTTTCCGAGATAAATGTAAGTACACACTGGTATTAGAATGGTATTCTATTTATCCGATAATATCTATTACATTATTAGGGTTTAATATTTTATTATTAAATCAATAAATAAACGTGAGCAGCAAATCAATTAATTTCGTTTGCAGTAGAAACCGAAAGACGGAAAGTAAACAAACCAACCATCAAAATGGCTGACGACATAGCAACGTAGGAATGAACGCTCACAAAATATTTACAAAATAAGATCATCATAAATGATGTAAAGTGAACGCTAGTTAGCTATTTTGTAGATAAGTATACGATCCAACGAAAAAACAATAAAATTTGACATAAAAAAACACCAGTGGATATGGAAATCATCGGCGTTTGAAATAGCAGACGGCGTCGACCAATGGCTGCCAATACAGGTTCGAAAAGAACGCTCGAAAGTATTAACAAAATAACATAGATGATGTAAAGTGAACGCTAATTCGCTGTTTTGTAGATAAGTATACGATCTATTGAAAAACCATAACATTTGACACAAAAACACCCGTGGATATGGAAATTTTCAGCGTAACGAAATAGCAGACATCACACGGCGTCTCATCTGGGTCTACGCTGTTTGCCAAGGCCGATAATATAATGAATGGAAATGCACAAACTCAGTAACTGGCAAGCATATATGCATTAGTAGGTTGTTTCGTGATTATTCAGAAACGACTACATAATTCTTTTGGTTCTGCCAGTGCAACTTAACAGAAATAAGTATAAAAAGTTTCTACACCTGACAACAATGTGCCAACTTAATACAAGGTAAGTTGTTTACATTATTTAAAATATTGCAAGCTTACAGTACTCAACAATAAACAGCTGGTACAATGTAATGTCATCGTTTTAATTTTAATAAGCCCGTGGTTAATTACCCTTTTTAATGTTATGGATCAATGCATCTCTAACACCTTCAATTGACTTGTTCATGAAAAATATACACCCTCAGTGCATGCTATCCCATACACCATCAATCACTTACTAAGGCTCAAATGGTCATTCTCGGCTCGGGTACTACTTACCGGTACATGTACCCCGGGTACTCTTAACTTTACTTATATGTTCCCCGGGTACGGTAAATAAACTTAAACATAACCGCAAATATTATATTGTATCCGAGTTGTATATCCGCCAAAAATCCAATGTCGTTAAACATGCTACCGATAACGTAAAACAATATTGTTTACCTTAAACAACCTTCTCTTTTAAAAAATCTGCATCAACATGCTTTTTAGTTTGAGTGTTGAGAGGACGCCGTAGGAATAAGCAAGTAATCAAGAATACGTCTCTGTTTCTGCTTTTATTTCCTTCATGTATAATGACGATAAGGATTGACGACTAACATCGACAACAATGATCACAAGCATTTACGACTAACACTGACAACAAGCATTGGCGACTAGATGTAACATTGACGATTCTCTACAATAAATGAAATTAACAGTAATAAATGAATAATAAGATTATAGTACAACAGATATGCTTTTCAAAGTATAATATAATAGCATACACTCATTAGAATAAGAGGTTTCATAAATAACAATTTGAAACATTTTCAATAAATATCGAAATATCTTAAACAATATTTATTACACAGCATTAATTAATTGTTAAAACATAATATAAATACCGAATATGGTGTTCCCCATTTAACGGACCTTGGTAACCAAATAATGTTTCTTTTAAAAAATCTATGACGGTAAAAAGTGAACGTGCGATGTCGCGGAAAATATTATACTTGACGACGTCATACAATGACGTGACTTTAAACAATTTAAGATTTAAAATTAAATCACCTTATTGATTTTAACAATGAGTTTTGATAATATAAATGCCATTTAACAGAAAATTTACATAAATGTAAACATAATTAATTTTTACAAAATAGCCGACAACAACCGATTTAGTTAGAAAATTCCCGCGTACGTTTTAGTATATTTACCGTACACAGGGTACGAGCCTTACTAACTGTATTATTATTATATCTCACCAACTACAAGGTACCTTTACCTTGTTGTGTTTATCAACCTGGAATTTATGTAAAATCCGGCTAATTAGTAACAGATGTGATACACTGAGATAAAGATATTGCCTTAGTCCTTATGTATTTGAGGCTGTTTCCATAAATAATTAAGAAGTAACTTTTTACAGCTTTAAAGATTTTTTTAAAAATAAATAACTCAGAAAAAAGTTTATCAATTACAGAATAATTATTGATTTTATATAAAATGGCTCCTTTGTAATGTTTAAATGCTACAATTTTCAATCGACCAGTAATGACCAGTATTGACCGGTTTTAACCAGGTATTGACCGCCGGCCCGGTCAATACTCAATTGACCGGTCAATATGCCAACCCTGCATTGAAGCCTAATATGCATTTATCTATTATTATTTGGGCACAAATAATTTTACCGTGTGAAGACCCTACATAAAAATGCTGATTTTTTTCTTACTTGGTACCTGGCGACACACATTTTCAAGTCTATTTCATTAAATTTGGCATAGATATTTATAAAATTGGCATCGTATGAACCAGTAGTCATAGTATAAGCAACATTGAAGCCTAATATGCATTCATCTATTATTAATTGGGCACAAATAATTTTACTGTGTGAAGACCCTACATAAAAATGCTGATTTTTTTCTTACCTGGTACCTGGCGACACACATTTTCAAGTCTTTTTCATTAAATTTGGCATAGATATTTTAAAAAATGGCATCGTATGAACCAGTAGTCATAGTATAAGCAACATTGAAGCCTAATATGCATTCATCTACATGTATTATTATTTGGGCACAAACAATTTTACCGTGTGAAGATCCTACATAAAAATGCTGATTTTTTTCTTATTTGGTACCTGGCGACACACATTTTCAAGTCTATTTCATTAAATTTGGCATAGATATTTATAAAACTGGCATCGTATGAACCAGTAGTCATAGTATAAGCAACATTGAAGCCTAATATGCATTCATCTATTATTATTTGGGCACAAATAATTTTACCGTGTGAAGACCCTACATAAAAATGCTGATTTTTTCTTACTTGGTACCTGGCGACACACATTTTTAAGTCTATTTCATTAAATTTGGCATAGATATTTTTAAAAATGGCATTGTATGAACCAGTAGTCATAGTATAAGCAACATTGAAGCCTAATATGCATTCATCTGTTATTATTTTTGGCACAAATAATTTTACCATGTGAAGACCCTACATAAAAATGCTGATTTTTTTCTTACTTGGTACCTGGCGACACACATTTTTAATTCTATTTCATTAAATTTGGCATAGATATTTTTAAAAATGGCATTGTATGAACATATCGTCATAGTATAAGCAACATTGAAGCCTAATATGCATTCATCTATTATTATTTGGAAACAAATAATTTTACCGTGTGAAGACCCTACATAAAAATGCGGATTTTTTTCTTACTTGGTACCTGTCGAATCACATTTTCAAGTCTATTTCATTAAATTTGGCATAGATATTTATAAAAATGGTATCGTATGAACCATTAGTCATAGTATAAGCAACATTGAAGCCTAATATGCATTCATCTATTCTTATTTGGGCACAAATAATTTTACTGTGTGAAGACCCTACATAAAAATGCTGATTTTTTTCTTACTTGGTACCTGGCTACACACATTTTCAAGTTTATTTCATTAAATTTGGCATAGATATTTATAAAATTGGCATCGTATGAACCAGTAGTCATAGTATAAGCAACATTGAAGCCTAATATGCATTCATCTATTATTACTTGGGCACAAATAATTTTACTGTGTGAAGACCCTATATAAAAATGCTGATTTTTTTCTTATTTGGTACCTGGCGACACACATTTTCAAGTCTATTTCATTAAATTTGGCATAGATATTTATAAAAATGGCATCGTATGAACCAGTAGTCATAGTATAAGCAACATTGAAGCCTAATATGCATTCATCTATTATTATTTGTGCACAAATAATTTAACCGTGTGAAGAACCTAGATAAAAATGCTGATTTTTTTCTTAGTTGGTACCTGGCGACACACATTTTCATGTCTATTTCATTAAATTTGGCATAGATATTTATAAAAATGGCATCGTATGAACCAGTAGTCATAGTATAAGCAACATTGAAGCCTAATATGCATTCATCTATTATTATTTTGGGCACAAATAATTTTACCGTGTGATGACCCTACATAAAAATGCTGATTTTTTTCGTACTTGGTATCTTGCGACACACATTTTCAAGTCTTTTTCATTAAATTTGGCATATACATGTATATTAATAAAAATGACATTGTATGAAAATGTCGTCCTAGTATAAGCAGAGAAGCATAATACGCATTCATCCATTATAATTTGGGCTCATACAATTTTACCGTGTTAGCACCATATATCAAGTTGCAGATTTTTTAAATATTCGCCACATACCCAAAGGCATTTTCATTAATATCTCAGAAAAATAGACCTATATATTAATACACATGGCATCTAAAGAACATTTTATCATAGTTAAACATGGTTTCAAGCCAACCTGGAAATCAGGGAAAACCTGGAAAAAGACTTTCACTTTCACTAACGCCCAGTACAAATATATGGACAGAATGATTTTTTCACTTACCGGTATGTGGGTGTATGTTGGCTCCACTTCACAAGATACAGTCATTGTAGTTTAATTGAAAAACGCATCTTACAATGTGAGATGAGTTCTGGGTTCAATATAAAGAAGTGAAACTCCAGCTGCTGGAGCAGTATTGAATTTTTATTAAAAACAATTAGTTGGTCCTTTATTTAAGGCAAGTGACCGATTGCCCAAACAGTACAAAACAGCACAATACAGCACAATACAAACCAACATAAACACAAAATATGAATAAAGCTGGGGTCACCGCCTTGGAACGGTCAATGCAAAGCATTGGGGGTTTAAACCTGGTTATAGAGCGCTCAGCCTCACACTTGGCCCAGCAATATTCATAATACATTTAAGTGTAAATAAAATTTAACGTCATAGCATTGTAACTCAAATTAAACAATAATAAAAGGGAATTAAAACGCATTCAATTTAATTACTATTTAATTACTCAATTGCATTGAAGATACAAGAGTAACAGAATTACAACTTTTTGACGAACGATCAAATTAAACTATTAACAATTGTCAACTACATTCCTTCTTTATAGAAAAGATTTGAGAATGTAGAATCATAGAGTTAATATCTCAGATAATCATCGCGCAAATACAGGAAGAAGCAGCAATAATGGGTGTAAAAATTCCATATTACATAGCTTGGTTGTTTATGTGACTGCTAAACAAATTAAAAATAATTAAATCAAACAAGAAACGCCTATCAGAGAGAAAATATAAATAAAATGGAATGGAATGCAAGCCCCAGCAGTGCCCTATCATGTGTGATATACAGAGCCATTATGATTAAATATACACAGTTATCTTTTTAAACAATACAATTAAATATAAGAAATAATGTTAAAGGGGCATTGCTGCTTAGCCATTTTTGGGATTGTATTGTGATTTTTTGCCAAATTTGACACTGAATAACAGGGTTTATATACATCCCAAGCATAAATGCTTCTAAATTTGTAAAAAAAAACAAGTCGAAGTGTGCAGAATATTAAAAATTTGCAACTTTATGATGTCTAAAGGTCATTAAATGCCACTCAAAGTTTACATTTTTTGTACAAAATGACCCATTTTGTGCTGTCCATTATTGGTTAATGTTTTACGCTGTCAGGTCCAAAAACGCTCATTCTGTAGCTTGTTTTGACTATAATCTATAATGTGGCCAAGTTTCAGCAGATTCGACCCAGTGGTTCTGATTTTATACGCCGTGCCTAGCTTTTATTAGTCCACTACCGGTTTCACCGGAGGGGATTTATGGTTTGTGCTCTGTGTGTCCGTCAGTCAGTCAGTCAGTCAGTCAGTCTGTCACACTTTTCTGAATCCTGCAATAACTTTAAAAGTTCTTAATACTTTTTCATGAAACTTGAAACATGGATAGATGGCAATAAGGACATTATGCACGTGATTTCATTTTGTTCCTATGTCAAAAATTCTTGTTTCTATGGCAATAAATAAAAACATAAAATAAATTCTGACAATGGTGGAGCCGGTAGGGGACAAATTTGCTTGACAATAGTCTTGTTGAGTATTACTCACTGACTTATGCATATGCGCTCGGCTGTTTTCGGAGAATACCTGAGGTATTGTCATAGCCAGCTCATCGTGTCGTATCGTTTCTTTTCGCCGTCCGGCGTCCGCCATGCTAAAACCTTAACATTGACCCATTGTACCCACAATTTTCGTACCCACATATTTTTTCGTAACCAAAATGTTAGTACCCACATTTGTTTAGTACCCAAAATTTGTGTTCCCACATTTTCTTACCCAAAATTTTCGAACCCACATTTTTTTAGTTCCCACTCATTCCATCCCGCGAAACCCTTAAGGTGTCGCAACCCTAGTATGGAATGAGTGATGTATTGGACGTCATCATTGATGACGTTCATTCGAACGAATGATAAAGGGGGCTAAGTTTCGTTAAGCTGAGGAGAATCACTGCGATTTGTGGCGCTTGAAAACTGATCGGTAACTTTTGCTGAAATTTGACATGTATATGGAAAAGAATGCGATCTACCTGTTGGCGTAGGCTTTATACCCGGGAAAAATAAAGTTTTCGAGTATTTTGCGTTTAAATATTTTTATGGGAAAGAGCACGCGCGCATGACGTCATGAAAAGCGCTTAGGCTAGCTTCCATCTTGCTACGAAACAAAGAAACTGACGTTACGCGTTATTAATTTAATATAAAGTTAGGCGTTTAATCGATAAACAAAGACGTAATAATTGTGTTTGAATATCAATCGGAAGTACACATGCATGTCTTTTGTGCACAGTGTGGTTTTTTAATAAACATGACATAAATCTATGTGTTATTCGACGTATTGTGAATTTGTGTGCAACGAGTTGAAGAAAGGTTTACACGGCTAGGCTTTCCGACATAAATGTAAGTACACACTGGTATTAGAATGGTATTCTATTTATCCGATAATATCTATTACATTATTAGGGTTTAATAATTTATTATTAAATCAATAAATAAACGTGAGCAGCAAATCAATTAATTTCGTTTGTAAGTGGAAACCGAAAGTAAACAAACCAACTGTCAAAATGGCTGACAAAGGAATGAACGCTCAATAAGTATTTACAAAAAAAACATCATCACAAAAGATGTAAAGTGAACGCTACTTATCTGTTTTGTAGATAAGTATACGATCCATTGGAAAACACTAACATTTGACATAAAAAAACGCCAGTGGATATGGAAATCTTCAGCATTCGAAATAGCAGACGGCGTCGACCAATGGCTGTCAATACAGGTTCGAAACGAACGCGAGAAAGTATTAACAAAATAACATAGATGTTGTAAAGTGAACGCTAATTCGCTGTTTTGTAGATAAGTATACGATCTATTGAAAAACCATAACATTTGACACAAAAACACCCGTGGATATGGAAATCTTCAGCGTAACGAAATAGCAGACATCACACGGTGTCTCATCTGGGTCTACGCTGTTTGCCAAGGCCGATAATATAATGAATGGAAATGCACAAACTCAGTAACTGGCAAGCATATATGCATTAGTAGGTTGTTTCGTGATTATTCAGAAACGACTACATAATTCTTTTGGTTCAGCCAGTGCAACTTAACAGAAATAAGTATAAAAAGTTTCTACACCTGACAACAATGTGCCAACTTAATACAAGGTAAGTTGTTTACATTATTTAAAATATTGCAAGCTTACAGTACTCAAAAATAAACAGCTGGTACAATGTAATATCATCGTTTTAATTTTAATAAGCCCTTGGTTAATTACCCTTTTAATGTTATGGATCAATGCATCTCTAACACCTTCAATTGACTTGTTCATGAAAAATATACACCCTCAGTGCATGTTATCCCATACACCATCAATCACTTACTAAGGCTCGATTGGTCATTCTCGGCTCGGGTACTACTTACCGGTACATGTACCCCGGGTACTCTTAACTTTACTTACATGTTCCCAGGGTACGGTAAATAAACTTAAACATACCCGCAAATATTAGATTATATCCGAGTTGTATATCCGCCCAAAATCCGATGTCGTTAAACATGCTACAGATAACGTAAAACAATATTGTTTACCTTAAACAACCTTCTCTTTTAAAAAATCTACATCAACATGCTTTTTAGTTTGAGTGTTGAGAGGACGCCGTAGGAATAAGCAAGTAATCAAGAATACGTCTCTGTTTCTGCTTTTATTTCCTTCATGTATAACGACGATAAGGATTGACGACTAACATTGACGACAATCATCACAAGCATTTACGACTAACATTGACGACAAGCATTGGCGACTAGATGTAACATTGACGATTCTCTACAATAAATGAAATTAACAATAAAAAATGAATAATAAGATTATAGTACAACAGATATGCTTTTCAAAGTATAATATAATGGCATACACTAATTAGAATAAGAGGTTTCATAAATAACAATTTGAAACATTTTCAATCAATATCGAAATATCTTATACAATATTTATTACACAGCATGAATTAATTGTTAAAACATAATATAAATTCCAAATATGGTGTTCCCCATTTAACGGACCTTGCAAACCAAATAATGTTTCTTTTAAATAATCTATGACGGTAAAAAGTGAACGTGCGATGTCACGGAAAATATTATACTTAACGACGTCATACAATGACGCGACTTTAAACAATTTAAGATTTAAAATTAAATCACATTATTGATTTTAACAATGCGTTTTGATAATATAAATGCCATTGAACAGAAAATTGACATAAATGTAAACATAATTAATTTTTACAAAATACCCGACAACAACCGATTTAGTGTTAAAATTCCCGGGTACGTTTTAGTATATTTACCGTACCCAGGGTACGAGCCTTACTTACTGTATTATTATTATATCTCACCGACTACAAGGTACCTTTACCTTGTTGTGTTTATCAACCTGGAATTTATGTAAAATCCGGCTTTCTTTACTTTTATTTTTCATTCATTTGATTACGCAATTGTTGACGTACCTCGTGGGAAATTATTTGAATCTTTGGATTTTAATGTTGACAAGCTGGAAGTGTCAATTTATTTTAAAAACGAATCTAAGATTTTAAGTATTGTGTGTTTGTCATGCATAATTCAGTGTTTTCCAAAAAAAAAATGGAGTAGCCAGTTATATGGCCGGCAACTATGCAGTAAAACAAAAGTATTTATGACATTTACTTGATATATATTGGGAAAAGTAGCCGTCATGTAAATGTAAGAGTAAATGTAACCGGCAGAATCGCTGGCTGCCGGTATTTAAAGAGAACACTGATAATAGTAAACTAAATCTCTACGACACGATTACAGCGTTGTAAAATTGTGTTTTGGGTGATAATGGTTAGTAATTCATACAAATGTTATTAAAAAATATTGTGCTTTAAAATTAATTTTGAGAATGGGATGGAAGAACAGAAAATGAAGAGCATACAGGGATGGAAATAAGTGGTTTCCCATGAGCCCGGGGCAAGTAGATTTTGGCCTGGGCAACTCGATTTCAAAAGTTGGTAAACTTGTTTTTTTTAAATCTTAAAACAATTCAGTGCAATAAAAATTGAAAAACAATTGATCACCATGGATCAATACTAGTTAAATAACATTCATTATTTAGGAATAGGACATGATTCAATTCAGGCTCATAATAATACATCATGCATTGAACATGTGTATTGTCAGCAAATGTATATAATTATTTATTATTTTATTAAAAAATTTATAATAATATTCACATGTTCATATTTCTGGGCTCGTTATTTTTTATCTGGGCAACCAAAATACTAAAGATGGTTGCCCACAATAGTAAAAAGTTAGTTTCAATCCCTGGCATATCATTGTAACTTTATTGTTTAACTGCATTGCATTAAAATTGTGATTGAGGTAAGCTTGTTGTTTATAGTATATTTACTTTTTAGCTCGACTATTATATATGAAATATATATAGTGGACCTATCCTACTCACCCGGCGTAGGTGCGCGCATTGGAATGTTTGCGTACCACCTCGAATATATTTCCTATGTCCATTGACATATTGCTTTCATACATGTATTTTGCTTCTTAACCAACATGACCCCAATGTATAAACAAAAGCAGATAACTGTATCAAGCATTTTGTAACAATTATGGCCTTTTTTTCACTAAGAATAAGCATATAATTGATAAATCTATTTTAAAGTTTGCGTACCACCTTTAAATTCATTTTTTATTGCCACAACTTCTTTATTATGTTCTCCCCAAATTTTTTAAGGGGGGAGCATATAGTCGCCGCTTCGTCTGTCCGTCCGTGCACAATTTTTGTCCGGGCTATTTCTCAGCAACTAATAACTGGAATTCAATTAAACTTAATGGGAAGCTTCACTACCAAGAGGAGACATGCATATTATCAGCCGGTTCTGGTCAAATGATTTTTCACAGAGTTACAATGTATGGCCCTATGAAATTTTCCATTAACAGTACATATAACGCGATCTACCTGTTGGCTGTTCGTTATAACTGGGAAAAATCTAGTTTTTGATTAAATCACGAAAAAGTGGTGTTTTTTATTGCGCAATCGCTATAAACACGTGGCTTGGCCGAAAGTACATGTAGCTTTAATAGCAACGCCAAGACAATTCACCCCCAGGAGACAATTCACGGGCTAGACTATTCAAATTAGATTTTTCATACCCCAATTTTTCGATTTTCGTAATCATTTTTGTCGTACCCAAATGTTTTTCATACCCAAATTTGTTCGTACCTAAAAAAAAATTCGTACCCATTATTTTCGTACCCAAATGTTTTTCGTACCCAAATTTTTCGTACCCAATTTTTTTGGTACCCTTTTTTTTTCGTACCCATTTTTTTCGTACCTAAATTTTTTTCGTACCAAATTTTTTTCGTAACAATTTTTTTTTTCGTACCCATTTTTTCCGTACCCAAATGTTTTTTGTTCCCAATTGTTTTCGTACCCAATTTTTTTTTCGTACCCATTTTTTTCGTACCCAAATGTTTTTCATACCCAAATTTGTTCGTACCCAATTTTTTTTTCGTACCAATCTTTTTTGTACCCAAATTTGTTCGTACCCAATTTTTTTTTCATACCCATTTTTTTCGTACCCAAATAAAAAAATTCGTACCCATTTTTTTAGTACCCATATTTATTTCGTACCCAGATTTTTTTGTACCCAAATTTTTATTTGTACCCATTTTTTTCGTACCCAAATAGTTTTCGTATCCTAATTTTTTTCGTTTCCTTTATTTTTTCGTACTCTAATTTGTTTTCGTAACCAAATTAGTTTTTTTTCCTGCCCATATTATGTTCGTACCCATTATTTCTTCGTACACAAATTTGTTCGTACCCAGATTTTTTCGTACCCATTTGTTCGTACTAAATTTTTTTTCGTACACAAATTTGTTCGTACCTAATTTTTATTCATACCCATTTTTTTCGTACCCAAATAGTTTTTCGTACCTTTATTTTGTTCGTACCCTTTTTTTTTTCGTACTCAAATTTGTTTTCGTACCCAAATTTTTTATTTTTTTAGTACCCACTGCCCACATATTTTTTCGTACCAATTTTTTATTTTGAAATAATCGATTTTCAATTTGATATGAACTCTCCACTCATTCCATCCCGCGAAACCCTTAAGGTGTCGCAACTCTAGTACAAGAAGTTTTATAAACTGGACCCATTTAAATACTAGAATTTGATAAAGTGGACACATTTCATACTTTAATTTTAATTTCTGTCATATCAATACAGTTTTCTTATTGAATTTGCTATAATATCTTTAACGCTACTGAAATTTACTTTTTGACCCATTTATATGGTGTGCCGTAAAAATGCCAGAGGTAAAAATGCCATAGGTAAAAATGCCAGAGGTAAAAATGCCAGCGGTAAAAATGCCAGAGGTAAAGTGGTAAAAATGCCATAGGTAAAAATGCAAGACGTTATATAGTAAAACAGATTTTTGAGCAATATTTTTAAGAATATTGAGTATTGTACTGAAACATTTTTTTTTTAATTAAACATGTTGTTAATGGTTGGGAATTTGTGTTTCTTTGATGAATCGGTCATTAAAGAAAACTTGTTAAATTCATTGTAAAAGGATATTGAGTATTGTACGGATACATTTTTTTAATTAAACATGTTGTTTGAGAATAATGTGTCAGTAATACATGTTATTTTATATTGTATTCTAAAGATTCACATGCTTTTTTTAAGAAATGAAAGATTCAAATGTGTCTTATTCATATTGTTTCTGTGTTTTAAATGTGTTTTATTTATATGTGACTACGTGCTTATTTTTTGAAGAAATGAAAGATTGATATGTGTCATATTTGTATTTTATCCATGTCTTAAATGTGTCTTATTTAAGACTACATGCTATACCGCCAGTGCGATGCAATAGATCTTATTTCTTAATCTCCACTTTACACTTAGCGCTGTCTTTAATAAGGCTACCGCTATTTCAAGGACAGATTACTGAAAACTAAATAAAAAGTACAACTGTGATGTTGATCCATGTTGATGTTGATTCTAGCTAGATCATATTTAAGTAAATTATATTAGTTCGGAATTATACAATTGCGTATGCTATGCTTAGAATATATAGACATTTATTAACATTTATAAACTGTACTGATATCCACATCAAATAATGATTTTACCTGTATTATTTGCCATTGAACGCTTATTTAAAATAATAATGGTAAATAAAACGGACGCTTGCAATAATTGTCATTAACTTTTTCAAACGGTATAAATATAAGACAATGGTAGAGCGTTTACTATTTATTGAAGTTTTTTTAAGGTACACAACAATTTAGCAATAAATGAAATCAGTTATTTTGGCAGTAAATCCAATTTTTCCAGTACAGTAGCCAGGTGCCTGTGTATTGAGCTAATAAGATAGTGATCAACACAGCAGGTTGCTAATACACAGTGTAGACTTCCCCTGACTTTGATTCGAGCACAATAAATCCCAATATTATAAAATTAACAGAACAGAACAGCGAGTTTATTTGCGACATAAGCATATACAGCTAAACATCAAACTACCATAATAATAAATACACAATACACATGCATCAAAATAACACCAAAAATATGTTTATGCATTTTGTACAAATATATGACTTGTGAGAATGTATGATGTAAGAGAAAGCTCTTTCTGTTTTAACAAAGTTAAGTGAATTTTTAAAATCCGCAATTGATAAAGAAAAAAATACAGTTAGATGTTATGTACAAAATTTTAGTTGTGGGGGGAAAATTTACTCTCTAAAAAATCTTTATATTATCTGCTCTAAGTTTAAATGCTGTAATTAGCAAGACGTATCAATACATGCCTCATTTAATAATCAATCTATAATATATAATGCATTTATATATAAGCAAATTTCTGATTTCAATAGTTTTATGGTTTCCCATATTTATGCCCCCTTCAAAGAAGAGGGGGTAGATTTTTTGTACATGTCGGTCAGTCCGTCCGTCCACCGAATGGTGATGTATATCATTTGATGTATATCAAAGTTATAATGGCAGACACAGTATTGTGCCAGATAAGAGATTAGCCCTCCCCAATTAAATCAACTTTTTATAATAATTTAAACATTTATAATTTTACTTCATTCTCATTCACAATCTTACTTTGTGTAAATTAGTATAAATAATGGTGTGTTTATTTTGTGTAGTTAAAATCATCGAAGAATGTGCTTAATTAAAAAAGTGCTTCAGTTTTATAAGTTAAGGAAAGCTTTAATAAATTGATCATTTAATATATGATTTAATTTATAAATTTAGTTTTGAAACAAGAGTCATTTAATAATTAAGATAAGAATTTAATTAATAATTTAATTTTAATCCATTGATCAAGGAATATTAAATCAAATTTAATTTAAAACAGGTGCTTGTTGATCAATTTATAATATAGGAAGATAATTTAATAAGGTGTCTTAGCTCAGGTAATATTAAATACCACACAATACCTGGAAATAAGACAGCATTTTGTCTTATTACCAGTTATTGTGTGGTGTAAATGGTGGATTGGTTGTTTATTGTCTTTCTGTGTTCATTTGCTGAAATATGACAATGAATTTATAAAAATGAAGCTCATTCTATTACAAGAAAAGGAATTTTGTATAATGGAAGAGTTTTTAAGTTACAATATTCATGTAACACACATAAATCCTATTTTAAAGGTAACTGGCCGTCAACTGCAGTAGTCTGTTATATCTTATGGAGAAATTGCCATTATTACATTATGCAGTAACAAGTCAACTAAACAGCCTGAATGTTGTTGGGTTAAAATGGTTAAAATGCTGATAGAAAGAAAAAGAATTCACATATGAAACATTATAAATTGCATGCTTATGTGCCTTCTTTATAAATTCCATGAGGCCTTTATATTTTATGCCCCCGGTAGGGTGGCATATAGCTGTTGAACTGTCAGTATGTCAGTCTGTCCGTCCGTCCGAAAAAAAATTAAAGTTGGCCATAACTTTTGCAATATTGAAGATAGCAACTTGATATTTGGCATGCATGTGTATCTCATGAATCCGCACATTTTGAGTGGTGGAAGTTCAAGGTCAAGGTCATTCTTCAAGGTCAAAGGTCAAATTGCGGCGCAGTAGGGGGCATTGTGTTTCTGATGAACACATCTCTTGTTTTATCTAAATTTAGAATAGCATATAATACATTTCATATTATTTGGTGTTCATCTGATATGCTCATTTGTATTTTCAGTTTGGCCATGCCCAGGAGGAAGTGACTGAGTTATGGGGTGCAGAAGAAGCACAAGCCATCTCGACATGATGAATCATCCCCAACAGCGCTTGAGGATGGTTTCCTGCTCGATGAGGATGAATCCATAACTGAGAACTGAGGATGATACTTCTCTCAACACTGCATTGTATGAAGACAAAGCAACTCAGTGTGGTTAGTCATCGTCAACAACAGAACCAGACTCAGCTGCCGTTGGAGTCTGCCAAGTTGAGATCACTGTGCCTATCAGGGTTGAGTGTTACTTACTGAACGAAGTGATCCAAAGCAATTTATTGTCAATACGCACGCTAGAGACCTGGACATTCGCTTTTTACATTCAGATCAAAGCATGGCAAAACATATTTAAGGATGAAAGTATGTGTTAATGAAGCAGGACACACTACTGAATATGTTCATGGTTAGGAAGTTGCCCAGAACCATTTTTTGTGGGAACAAATTTGTAGTGATTATCTTTTTGCCCTTTAGCTCACCTGAGCACAATGTGCTAATGGTGAGCTTTTTTGATCGCCTTTTGGCAGTCGTGGAGTGCGTGTTGTGTGGCGTCAACATTTGCCTTGTAAACAATCTTGAGGCCACATTAATTGTCCAAACTTCATGAAATTTGGTCAGAACATTTTTCCAAATGAAATCTTGGACAAGTTAAAAAATTGTTCCGGTTTATTGCCCGTCATCATGAAACTTGGTCAGAGGATTTGTCAAAATGATATCTTGGGCAAGTTCAAAAATGGTTCCGGTTGGTTCAAAAACATGGGCACCAGGGGGTGGGGCATTTTTCCTTATATGTCTATATATAGCTATAGAAAAACCTGGTATCCGGACAATCGCTCCTACAGACAATCGCTCCTACGCTAAATTTGACAGGGCGGACGGTCGCTCCTACGATGTTTTGACAGGGCGGACAGTCGCTCTTACGATGTTTTGACAGGGCGGACAGTCGCTCCTACGATGTTTTGACAGGGCGGACAGTCGCTCCTACATTATTTTGCCAACCCGGACAATCGCTCCTACATTATTTTGTCAACCCGGACAGTCGCTCCTACATTATTTGGACTCCACGGTAAAATGTAGTGTACGCCGATCAAAGGCTAACACTTATGATTAACCGACAATTAAAATTGCCAACTTGTGTCGAAAAATGCGAAATAAGCCAGATATTTAAATTTGAAATCGAAAATGTCTGTACATTTGAATTTGCCAGCATGTTGCATTTCATGAATTTTGTATTCAATGTATAATTGTTCTTGTCTATTTTGTGTTATTGTAACATATACATATAACATTTTATCAATATATTACAATTCAACACATACAAAAATTGTTCAGTATCACTTTAACACACTTTTTTAATAATCATAGAAATGCCGATTAAGAAATTTTTCAGTGTCATATCAATCAATGGGTCAAATGTGAAAACAATGACCTAGCCAATTGTTTACTAACCTTAATTCACTTTAAAGGGATCTTTTGACGGTTTGGTAAATTGACAAAATTGAGAAAAGTTGTTTCAGATTCGCAAATTTTCGGTTTAGTTATGATATTTGTGAGGAAACAGTATTACTGAACATTTGCCATGGTCTAATATAGCCATTATATGCATCTTTTGACGTTTTAAAAACCTAAAAATTATAAAGCGTTGCAACGCGAAGCGATTGAATAATTTGGAAAGTTCTAGTGATGTCGTTTAAATTTGTGAAACTACGATGATATAAGGTATAAAATACGCATCTTATGTATCCTTGGCAGGATAGCTCAGTTGGCTAATGCGTTTTTTACTTCGAGTCCTGCTGCGGGCTACTTTTGTTTTCCTTTTTTAAATTTTATTTTTTATTTTTTACTGGAGCTTTTAAAATTTTATGTTTACATTTATCAATATAAAGCATTTAATAGCAAACTTCAAAACATGCCAAAATCTGTGAAAAGGCCCCTTTAATGTGACGCCATTCTGTAATCTTTATGCACGGTTCACACATCATAGGTGTCACAGTGGTCATTATCGATTGATACTACCATTGTTGTTATAGCAATTATTGATTTAATGCGGTTTTTATGTTTATTCCATTCGCAAAATGGCACTTATTCCAATAAATGTAATATAGGAACGAATGTCCCTGATAGGAATAATGTAGGAACCATTGTCCAAAGTGCCCTTATAACTACCTTATATTTACAGAATCGACAAACTGTAACATAGTTTGTCAGTAAGTAAATTAATTAATTAAAATCAAATTGATCGCCTCATGTTAAATTGGCTTTCTGTTAACAGGTTGGCAATTTTAATTGTTGGTTAATTATAGGTGTAAGCCTTTGATCAGCCAATAATATGTTTTGCCGTGGAGTCAAAAATAATGAAGGAGCGATTGTCCGGGTTGACAAAATAATGTAGGAGTGATTGTCCCGGTTGGCAAAATAATGTAGGACCGACTGTCCGCCCTGTCAAAACATCGTAGGAGCGACTTTTCGCCCTGTCAAAACATCGTAGGAGCGACTATCCGCCCTGTCAAAACATCGTAGGAGCGACTGTCCGCCTTGTCAAATTAAGCGTAGGAGCGATTGTCCGTAGGAGCGATTGTCCGGGATTCGAAAAACCTTTTTAACACTCTATAGAGTGTCCCAATGATATCATGAAAAACATGGCCACCAAGGGGCGGGGCTTTTTCCTTACATGACTATTGGTAAAAACATGTTAACACTCTCAGTCGCATGTATAGTCCAATCTCCATGATGAAAAATTCTTATGTGATTATGAATTTTCTTCAGCAACATTAATACCCTGCCCCATACGATAATGGCTCTTATGCTTACATGTTTGTTGCCTGCATCACTGCAGAATATTAGCTGTTTTCTCCCGATATGTTATTAATTTTGTAATATCAACAACTTGCTTAATACATGTAATAAATTGCTTATTTTTTTATGCCAGTTGTATTGATATGTGTTTATGAATGATGAAGTTTTGATGAAATATCATTAAATTGTAACAACTATGTTCATGCATTCTTTTATTGCACAGACTAAAATTGTTACTACAGTCTCAGGTTTACTTAGAGACTGTATCACATAAATGGTTGCATAAGCTCCTCTGTAGAAGCCGGAACACATTTCATTTAGTTATCATTATGTACATAAGGGGACATACTTTTAAAGTTTTGATTGTGCTTTTTAACAACACATGGAATCCATATGTTCTTTTCATTAACTTTTTGCATTCTGGGCACTCATACACAACGGACTGATTAATGTCCTCAACAAATTCACTATCACAATGTTCATCCTCGTCATCCCATGACACAAAATCCGCCTAAGACATGTTGAAGAAAAACAGAAAAGTCACTTAATAACTTGATTGATATGCTAAATATCGGAGAATGGCACAGTATACGGGTCTGAAGATTTCTATACATATACTCTAGGTTGTAATGTTATTTATTATTGGTAAAATTGTGCATTGAGTTGAGCGGTAATTTAAGAGAGCAAAGAACACAAACAGCAGATTAGAGCAGACCAAGAACAGATTCTCTCCATAAGAAGAAAAACTTGTTCAGAGCTTTATTCAAATTATACTACAGGTAAATGGCATTCGGATTATTCAAATTTGAAAAATGCAATTAAAATGAAAAACAAAAATCTAATTAAAACAACCTATTATTAGTTGTTTGTCGTAAGATTCTTAGAGCTCCTTTATCTAATTACAAAGGCCATCTTTATATACCGGTAAGAATTGTGTTTTTTTTTCAAACTGGAGCCAGATAAAATCGCTTAATAAAACAATGCGGCATGTGATTTATTTTAATTGACACATTACCGTTGAGTGATAATACCGCATACATTCTCATTTTAATAATACATAACATATTTGTTTCAAATTGCAAAAACTGGAATGCGAAAGCGAGTTTTAGAAATGTTGATAAGCGTGTTTACTACCGTTGCAACCGTCAAACAGTTGCGCGTTTAAACCTATCTCGCCAAAACCACTGGATGCGCGAGAGTTTGCCGATATTTGGCGAGCTGCCTATCTCTGTTATCTATGTCTCTGATAGAACTAATTACTGCTGTGTTGTTTTTTTCATCCTTTCCATTTGTCTCTTTTATATGTCTGTCAAATACAGGGCATATTAAGGCTCGATTGGTCATTGTCTGCTCGGGTACTACTTACATGTACCCCGGGTACTCTTAAGTATACTTACATGTACCCCGGGTACGGTAAATATACTAAAACGTACCCGGGAAATTTAAAGCTTAATCGGTCGTTGTCGGCTATTTTTATGTCCCCCACTATAGTAGTGGGGGACATATTGTTTTTGCCCTGTCTGTTGGTCTGTCTGTTTGCGCCAACTTTAACATTTTGCAATAACTTTTGCTATATTGAAGATAGCAACTTCATATTTGGCATGCTTGTGTATCTCATGAAGCTGCACATTTTGAGTGGTGAAAGGTCAAGGTCATCCTTTAAGGTCAGAGGTCAAATATATGTGGCCAAAATCGCTCATTTTATGAATACTTTTGCATTATTGAAGATAGCAACTTGATATTTGGCATGCATGTGTATCTCATAAAGCTGCACATTTTGAGTGGTGAAAGGTCAAGGTCATCCTTCAAGGTCAGAGGTCAAATATATGAGGCCCAAATCGCTTATTTTATAAATACTTTTGCAATATTGAAGATAGCAATTTGATATTTGGCATGCATGTGTATCTCATGGAGCTGCACATTTTGAGTGGTAAAAGGTCAAGGTTAAGGTCATCCTTCAAGGTCAGAGGTCAAATATATGTGGCCCAAATCGCTTATTTTATGAATACTTGTGCAATATTGAAGATAGCAACTTGATATTTGGCATGCATGTGTATCTCATGGAGCTGCACATTTTGAGTGGTGAAAGGTCAAGGTCATCCTTCACAAGGTCAAGGTCATCCTTCAAGGTCAAACGTCATATAGGGGGACATTGTGTTTCACGAAGATAGCAACTTGATATTTGGCATGCATATGTATCTCATGGAGCTGCACATTTTGAGTGGTGAAAGGTCAAGGTCATCCTTTACAAGGTCAAGGTCATCCTTCAAGGTCAAACGTCATATAGGGGGACATTGTGTTTCACAAACACATCTTGTTTTTAATTAAATATATTCACATTTATGTAAATTTTCTGTAAAATGGCCTCTATATAATCGAAACTCATACTCACAAAGCATGTTGAGGCAGTTTTTTTTTTAAAATAGAAGTTTGTTTAAGATAATCGGTAGCGCGTTTTACGACATAGGATTTTAGGCGGGAATACAACTCGAGTACAGTCTAATATCGACCGGGTACGATTTAGTATATTTACCGTACCCGGGGTACATGTAAGTATACTTAAGAGTACCCGGGGTACAGGTAAGTAGCACCCGAGTCGACAATGACCAATGGAGTCCATATTAAGGGATTAATTATGTCATGCCTGGGGTCGGGCAGCTTCCAGTACTTTGTCCGGAGTATTAGTCTTTTAACTGTATCACCTATTCACATGAAACTTCATATATGCATATATGGATAGATCTCACTGATGAGAAGTTCAGTGCACAAGAACTATAGCTATAGCCCCTTCATTACTTTATTTATCTCACTTTTTTATTGTCCGGGTCATAACGTAATTACAATTAGACCCATTTACATCAGACTTCAAACAAAGGTAGGTTGTGGTGTATAGAAGTGCAGCGTTCAACAATCATAAGTCGAGAACTCTGGCTTGCATATTTCACAATTCTATGCCTTTGTTGGTTTCACATTTTTTCTTGGTTTCCTGTTTTCCTGAAACTACTAGTTCATGATTGAAAATTAAGTTTTTATTACATTTAGAAAGGAAATCATACTGCTTATATGGGTTATATCAAATATTTCAGTTGTGTGTGGTATTTTGTATTTTATACACAATAATGAAAAGTGATATAAGCCCTTGGTGTTATATGTCTGTTTGTTTAGAGGGAAAAAGACAGCACAGGAACTAACGTCTGGGATATCATATCCTTATCAGAAAACAAAACAGTTAATAACTGAAACTGCAAATATAACTTAAATGTATTTAAACATCATCGATTCTATTGGAGAAGTGGTGTGTCCCATAATTGAAACTAGCCAGTACAGTATGTTTCAAGAAGACTCCCGCATGTCTCTGCTAATAACGCTACCAGTGCACGGTGTTGTTAAAGATAAAAAACAAACAACTACAATAACAAAACAATGAACCTAACACACTGCCCTATTCAGGCATTTTGTGTAAAAAAAACAACTTGTGGAATGTAACCGGTACAGTAAGGTACGACATTGCACCGAAAATGTTTGCAAACTAAATTTCTAGGAAAAAAACCTCCAAAACTGTTACACGGGAATAAACAGCAAAAGAAATACAATTCCGAATGACAATAATTATGCTTCCAATGTTATTGTCTTTCTGGATTGTATTTATCATCACAGTAATGGATAAAAGCAACGTTTGGATTATCAAAAGGTAAATGCAATATATTTTCGAGACAAGTCACTTTATATATACAGTGAGTGTTGCAAAATTATGGTCGGAACGTTTTATATTCATCTTTACAGAAATATCGATATGTGGTTCTAATCTTTTACCAAAAAGACATTATATTCAACGTAAATTTTGGTACTGATTTAAGAAAACTCAAAAAATATTATTGGATTCCGACACCTCAAGAAAGAAAACATCAATTATTTAATAAAGTTTGGTGTCTTTATACAATGTAATATATTGCTATGTGTATTAACTGTTGAATGAATTGTGATTCCTACCCCCCCCCGTAAAAGTCCCATCGGAGTTCTTTTTAAATGGGACTTAGACGGGGATCCCCCGTCAAACGCCCGTTGGAGTTTATTGAAAATGGGGGATTGACGGGGTCCCCCGTAAAACCTCCCACGGATGTTTAATGGAAATGGGAGTTTCACGGGAGCACCCGTAAAACTCCAACGGGGGAAGAAAATCTACAAACACTTTATTTTCTTATTTAAGTACTTATTTCTTACAATTATGACTTCAGCATGTGTATTTGTAAACATTTAAACAGAAAACAAAGCATAACATTTAAATTACATTTTTTGTAAAATATAGGTAAAATTCTCCCGTCTGGAAAAAACTCCCGTTGGAAAATTGCAATTCTTACCGGGGGTACCAAAACCCCGTTGGGATCCCACGGGGGATTGCAACTTTATCATCAAATAACTCTACGTTCTAAAAACATTTTAACTCTTTTTTTTCAATTATATGTATGTACTCAATGCCCCCTACAAATATCCAAAATTTCATAACAATTGTTCAATAAATAAAAAAAAAATAAGTTTGCAAATAATCTGGATTTGCAAACTTAATCTGGATACTGTTTAAAATACGAACAGTGTATAAATTGATCATCATCTGAATGCAACGTTGGGAAGCATTTACCTGCTTTCTACGTTTTAAAACCTTCTGCATTGTCCAAGTTGGCTTTACTAACTGAACATAATGTTATTATATGTAAGTACACAAAAAAATAATTAACACACACAAACTGTGATATAAGGACACATTAAATAATAATTTCGAAGTTACACACACAAACACATCTATCGTTCTTTATCGAATATATTTTACTTAACGTCGACGGATTCATAGCGGACATATGCGGGCAGGTAGACAATTGTACATACAGTCGCGCTAACAAACACTCATCAGTACCCACAGTCGTCGTGTAATAAGCACTTAACTTAAAACTTTTACAACACATTGACACTGATCTATGTTGTCTACTGTTGTCTGGTTAACCGCGGATATGGCAGCACAACGTTGGATCCAACATTGACTACAGCCTTGTAACGACTACTTGATTCCCAACGGGAAATATTTTTCTATCAGTTGAGCCTTCAGTTTTGAGATTCAAAGAGAGTAAGTTCCATCAATGACGTTCAAAAATTACTATATAAAACATCCTTCAAAATGAGATGCGAAAATATGTAATGTTCACTAAGTAATCGTTAAAATATTGAATATATATTAAAATATGTGAAAAAGTCCTTGACATTAAACTTGATTTAAAATCTGACCATTTACTCGCTTGACCGATTTTAATTCTATAGAGATCTTCTAGACTTTAAAAACATGCGGTTACTTCCTCTGCGCATTGAATGCACGAGTTAAACTTTTTCATCACATAATCTTGGGATTCGATGCAACCATAGGTACCTCGATCATCTTTAGCACTTCATGTGAAGATGCATCTGGTCCGGTTCTTCGTACAATTTCACCAGCTGTACAATTTCACTGATCTTCGCAATTCCGTCATACTTTGATCTCTTTGAACGTTCCCTCTTTCACCTGAATTATATACTTAAAGGCACCCCAAGTTGATTCACAGGTGTTGTCTTCTCACTCACGAGAATGCTGAACATTTTAACAAATGGTAGCTTCCTCTTTCAATGAACATTGTAAATTTAGTGATCGTCAACTACAAGTTAAGTTCACATAAACTCAACCTAAAACGTTTTCCTTCTGATGAATCTTCTTGGTAAGTCGTCTCGAACAAAGTTATTTTCCTAGTTGTCTGTCTGTGGATCAATGTAACATTTGGAGGGCATTTAGCGGCTTCTTTCCTTTTCTGTTATTGCTCATCTCCTCCACTGGCTAGTCAACTTTAAAACGAATCCTCTTCTTGTAACATACTCTGTATAATTTATAAATCAATTCACTAAAAAAGAAACAGATTATTATCTAAGAAATAATCTTCTTAAGTCAATACACAGTGTGTGAATTTATTTTTTAAATATCTTATACAAATCTAAAAATGTGAAAACAATTATATTCCTACATATTCATATCGGTTTAAGATTGTATGAATAACCAATTAAACAGTTCAAATGCAAAACAAAAAACTTCTTGATCTAAAAACTCATAAAAACATCTGCACGTCCTGAAAATAAAGTGGTATTAAGATCGCACTTCTAATATCAACACTTTAATGAGATCAAAATGTCAATATATTATTGTAAGGAAAATACCCAAGCTAAAAACAAGCAAGTGTAGCAGTAAGCACGGTTGTTAATTGAGCCAACTGCTAAATAAATAGTTTTGTGATCTGAATGCTGGTTACCACTTCCAAACAAAACCAATGAAATAAAACTACATTATTGCAATAACAGTATTAAATTGACTATGTTAGTAATGTTTTTAATTTGATGGCAACAGTATGCGTTTATTATGTATTTAATGATACATGTAGTATATTTTCTATAAATAGTGTAATACAAATACGTGTTAGTTTAAGAAACCGACACCACGGTTTATTTACTTAAAATGCTTATAAATTGCTTACAATCATTCAATTGTATTACGTTCGCAAGTATGATATCTTATATAATTACTTCACCTGGATATTTAGAAAAGTGTTACCTACAAATATGGAAATATTCAAATTATGTGCAGAATACTGTATGCTGATCCAGAGTGAACATTCAATATGTTATTTCATCTATTAGGGTTTCACTTAACTTAACGTTGAATCGGCTACAATCCTTTGCAAAATTATGTTAATCGCAAATCTTTGGTAACGCTATACGTTGATCTTAACATCGAAATGTTTTGCTATACGTATCTTACACTCAATCGACATTATGTTTGCAGAAAATAAACAAGCACATACTCTACTAAGTAGTATAGATAGAGTCATTGTAGTGTTTTTAGCTTAGTTTCGCTGGCATAATCCACATAAAGCCGGCCTTTGTATTAACAAGATCTAACGGCTTTTTGCGTAACTTAAGTGTCAAATGTTTAATTGATTATATTGTGCTGAAATTGTTATGCGCGATGTTTCAAGTTGATCCCTAGCCAAACCGTAGTTGATAAATAAAATGTAAACAAAGTTAAGTTTTTAAGCAATCACAACCGTTGAGTGACTAATCATAATAAGTTTAAAATTACATGTCACATTCGTTAATTCCCGCACCGAATTCAAACATCGAATACAACCCAATGGTATGTGTTTCCTAATTGTGTAATTTCAAACCTGTTTGCAACACAGGCATTGATCGAGGCTGGTTCCCAAATAACAAATAAGAATGCCCTTTTGAAAAAAAACGGATATCGAATTGCCTTTTACAATTTTGGACAGGTTAGTATACAATCTAGCATTTGTGTCATGACATATTTGCAACAAAAACAATCTTCTGAAATTAAAGTATTGTGGATACTACGAATGTTAAAAGTGAGTGAATGCTATCAGCCTATCGCGAAGAAAGTATTTTGTATAACATTTTAATATGTTCTATTTTATTGTTATTGCAAATACAACAATGTATCTAGTTTTCAAACATTGTTCGAAAGAAGTTTAGTTATCTCAAGGTCATGTTAAATTTCATTCATATACTTTTAATCATATATAAAATGTCTCAAATATTCAAGGAATGGGCTTATTACAATTGCTCTTTAATAGTTAACAGATAAATGCATGCACCCCTGAATTACAAAGTCGCCGCGACATAACACACTTACACCAAAGAATCTCTCGTAAAGAGAAGCTGGCAAGATCAATTGAGACGCGTTCTGAGAAAACTAGTGATAATGCATGTGCGTAAAGTATCGTCCCAGATTAGCCTGTGCAATCCGCACAGGCTAATCAGGGACGACACTTTTCGCTTCTATGACATTTTTCGTTTAAATAAAGTCTCTTCTTAGCAAAAATCCAGTTTAGGCGGGAAGTGTCGTCCCTGATTAGCCTGTGCGGACTGCATAAATACATATTTTTATTTATTAATATATCAAGCCTCAATGAAATACTAAACCATGACAAATTTGAAAGATTTTAAAAAATATCAAAAGTGATGAATGAGTTTTATATAAACATGTAGCATCCACGTTTGCTTTTGGTGTCTGTAATGTTTGATGTTTTAACAGTATTGTTGATTTATAAGTGCACACAAGTACGAGTAACAAAAAACTGCTTTACTCAATGGTAGCGGGGAAATTGTCGTATCCCGCACAAGTTATGTTGTCGGGCCGGGGATAAACCCGCGATCCTCGGACTTGTAATAAAGCGCTCCACCAAATGGAACTAGCCGGTCCAATAAATGAACTTCATATCTCTTTTTACACTAAAGTTTAATTAAGAATGAGCAATGATATAAATTTAACAGTGAGAAGACTCGATTAAGTAGCAAATAAAAGTTAGTGTTCTCTACAAAATATAATACAACATATAACCATACACATATGAATTGCATTAAATATTTCACATTATAGTCATAAAAGCAAAGAAAAAAAACCATTATTTATGGAATCTTGTCATATTGGTTTTACAACTAATAAATAAAACACAAGCTCTGTTTTTTCTTACAAATTAATAATGTGCCCACATAAATAATCGAGTGTATCTATTGTTGTAGATGTGTTCAATGTTTCATAAATATATACATATACATCCCGATTAAACAAGAAAACTTATGTCAAACAAGCAGAACAACTTTGTAAAAGCAAGCATAGGAACATGAAAATGGTGAAAAAAGTGTAATCGTTAACAACAATATTCAGGACAGGCATAAAGGGACCCAAGGACGCCGGTCAAGATGACGGTCAGACTGGCCAGGGATTCCATTGCAGCGCTTGTGGTAGTCGGAGGAGGCGGGATCACGGTACGAGTGGTAGTCGTGCAGCCAGAATTGATGCACTGACTAACTGAGCGAGTTGGAAGTCCTAAGTAGATATCCCCATTCTCAATTGCATCCATCACAAGGCCCACTGCAGTGTTAACACAAACCTTATGGTTACCGTGGTAATTCATATCGTATTCCGCTCTGGGTAGAAATATCACGTTGATGTTTGTCTCTTCTGTTGACCGCCTATTTCTCGTTATGTTTGGAATGAACGGGGCGAAGAAAACATCGTCGGCAAGTGAGGTCAGTTTGTTCTTGAAGTAGCTGCGTAGACCCTTCATTACTTTGTTGTAAACGTTATCAATGTAGTCAGTAGTGGTATAGACTCCTTGCATAACTATCTTAATGGTGTTTTCTGCGTAGAGGCCTCCACATTTCAGCGCTGTCTCCAGAAGTTGATCACCTGTTGCGAAGAAGTCATCGACAAACGCAGATTTAACGGTGACAAAAACCTGAAAGAGGTTCTTAGCACCAAGGGTACATATTGATGGAGCTCCGGGGTATGGGTTGGTGTAGCATGCCGAATGGCTTTCATAGGCAGTCTTCTTGATTGTAGAACAACTGACACTCGTGTACTGTCGAATAAGTGGCACCAGTGCTACCTGGAGACACCTTCGAACAGCGTCAATCCACTGCTGCCCAGTCGTATCAAACTTAGACTTATGTTGGTCGTACAGAGTGCAGAATTTATCGCCAAATCCGATAGCGTAAGAACTTCCAGATTCTTTGCATGGGTATTTGGCCTTCAAAAAATAGTAGTTAAATGCAATGTATATAGTATCAATTAAAAACCTAGTAAACGTATTCACACATGTCAGGCAAAAGTTAGTGTTTAGTATATATACTATTTAACATTAATAGGTGTGCATCAAACGCACTATATTGAAACCAAAAACAATTTGAATTAATGATCTTATTTTAGTTGTAAGGGTACTATTACCTCTAAACATTCTTTGTACCAAGAGCAATCCGTCCCATCTGGGCTGTAACACTTGGCTGGCAGCGGGGATTTCAGTGGCGAGTTTGGGTCACATGCGCAGTCGTAGTAAACAGGGCCTGGGAATACGTGTACAATGTGTAAAGCACCCGCCTTTGTATCCGAAATCAAAAGACATAGATGTTATATCTGCAGATTGATAAGTGTCGGGTAATTCTTAAATATAAATTTATTACGTTGTAAAAGTCTTGTTAAAGGAACATTTACTTATAAGATTGTGTATTTATAAGCATGCGGACACGATTATTAACATCGTGTCGTCACACACACACACACGAACACACACAGTTGTGTTAATTTATTTCACTTAAGCCTACCCTAAAAACTGTGTGGCTTTCGAATATGTAGTTGAATATTCATTTTTATCCCATTTTCACCGCGACATTGACGGTATAACACGTTGTGGAATATACTTGCTTGTATTCAACACTGTGGAATATACCTGTCGCGTGCACGGACTACTTTTTAAATGACGTCATGCGATATGCGCTGAAATTAGGTCGATATTGTTTGGTTCATTGATCGAATTTTAAGGTCACCCATTAGAAGAAAATGTGCATATTTTGCAGAAAATCATATATATGACATATTCACCAAAAGAAATGTTGAAATAAAATATGAAATTACACGATTTTTGTTTTGTTATTTTTTTATTTATAACAAAGTCGACAAAACTTAAGCTTCAAAATTATACGACCTTCAACCTTTAAATCTAGTCATATGACATAATTTTTCGCCATCCGTATAATGAATCAGCTGATTGATGGCGTCATAAAATGACATACTTATTGCGTCATTTTCCCCATTTTTGTTGACGATTTATTATAAACGCGACTTATTTCACATGTTTTCTACATGTACTGTATGTCGACATATCTGAATTGTCAATTGATCACATTTTCCTTATTTCGTGTAATGTGCATTGTTTATAACCAAAGCATATACTTTTGACATTTTACTTAAATATTAAGAATGTACAACAAGCCATACACATATCGCACAGTTCATGAATAATCTGCTATGTTTGCTTTCCTGTTTAATTCACGTTAGGCATAGAGCTGTGTAAAGTATAAGATGGTAAAAATAGCACCACACTGGAATTGGGAACGTCCCATTTTGTACACGGGTATTTTCTACTCATTTATCTGTTGTGTACTGGAATGTTTTCCATTCTTTGTGTATTTATATATTAAATTATTTTCTCGTACAATAAGGGCATTTACCATAGATAAATAAAACATTGTGCAAGTTTAAACATAATTATGTTTGTATGCAGAAATCTGCAAATGCAACCGAGTTTACCAACGGCTATTATTAGATAAACTGCTCCGGTTCATTTGAACAGCAGTAATGTAGAGTACATGACGTGACGTGTGACGAAGAAGAATGTTTATCGCGTTCATAAACTCATTTGAATAAAGTGATAGAATGGCATAAGGGTCTTTATTTAACTATGCTAAAATAATTATTAAAGACCCTAGATGCAAAATCGTCAATTATTGAGTTAAATAGATTATTAGATGGATTTTAAAGGATAATTAAAGGTAAGATACTAGTTCTTACGTGTTTTGATTTTTGTTTGTACTTTTGTCGTTCCCTGTTCTCGGGGAAATTATTTTAACATGGGCACCATTGATGCATCGGATCACACACGCCATACCCATAACATTATATAAAAAACACGTTCTGCGCATCCTTAAATTTGTCGTCCGAAGTCGGAAAACGTATTGCCCTGTATATTTTGTCAAATAAAGTGTCAGTCGCTGCAATTGTCTGTTTACTCGTCAAAATTGTCAAGGTCTTCGATAGCTAAAGAAACTTCAGCGTACAGTTTATTTAGTATTGACAGACCTGTACAAAGTCGCGCCAGTCAAAAATCATAAAAAGCGACATTTAAAGTTATGGTAGCCAGAACTAGGTCGTCGATGGTGTACATGTATGTTGACATCGACAGCATTTTGTCAGGAGCAATCGCCGCCATATTGGATTTTGATCATTTTCTTTCGAAAATAAAATGAATTATAGTAAAGTAAAATCTTCTTTTCGCGGTCGTAATGTGTTAAAATTCGCATACTGCGTAAAATTGAATGTAGGCATATGGTGATATTTTTACTTGTTTTACAGTTTGTGTGTAAAGACTATTTTGCGTACCAGAACAAATACATGTATATCACTACGCATGGTTACATTTGTTAGATTTTAAGCGCTTTTATGACTGAATTAAAATTATTGTTAAGGTTATTAGATCTTTTTATGTTAAATGTCACGTTGAAAAAATCAAATGGGATAAATAGATTCCGCCAAGGCTCGCGCTTCCGGCGTTCTAAGCCTCGCAACATAAATTTCTCTTTATTCAACGCTAACCTAGTATTCTTTATATGTATTTGAGTTATAGAAAACGTGCACTAACGTAAAACGATCATTCACCAAAATCAAAACCAATATATGTATATAGATAGGGTTTTTAAAACGAAAACTGTTGCCCATTTTGCGATTGATCTACCTGTTTCTAGCTCGTGACTCTCCAGCATGCACTGATAATAGCAGTACACGGCTGTGCGATCAACGCACTGATGCGTTCCGCCAGATTTTCGCTGTATATAGGCGTCGGAGAGACACGTGCTCCACTGGTATTTGTAGTTGTAGTCTTTAAAGGCGACGCATTCCAAACTTCCGGCCGGTCCTGTTTCGGTATTACACACTCCAGCAACGAGTCGCCCGAAAGCCACTGAATGAAAAGTAACACAATAGAATAATGTTATCGGCGCAAGACTAGTTACAGCAAATTGGTTAGTGAAAACAGGTCAACTGTCTCTCTCTCTCTCTCTCGATTCGAATTATCAATTATGAAAAGTACATGTAAAACCAAAATGTTATTAAGAAAAAACAACAACAGATTTTGCCGATAAGAATATACTCTTTTTTAATTATTTCAAATAAATAAACTACATACGTAAATCTATTATTTGCTAAATGATTGCATTTTTATATTATTGACCGAACTGCCATGATATACAATTGCTACGAAAAATATCTTATTTAATAAAACTTCCTTACGTAAGAAAATCCCAATAATCACCATGCCTGCAGAGGGCATAATAACGCAATGACAAACAGGGTGAGCATACAAAGGGTATAATAAGACATTGCAAACTACTTAAAACTTGAAACAACTCTTCCGGGTACATCTTCAGTTAAGTGAACCCTGTCCATTATTTACGACAATTTTATCACGCGATCGCCAATAAAAGACCTGTGTGAATTACATTCAAATATGCAAATATCGGATTATTTATGAGCTTAACTTATAAAGAAACCATGATAATGTGCTTAAAATGCATTAAGCGTACTCTATTAACACTAAAACAAAATGGTTGGCGAACGATGAATATTCATGTATTGCTCGTCACTCTAATATTAACAATTCTAAAATGTATAGAACGTTTAAAAGTAAATGCCATTCATTCTATTTCTTTAGCTAATCTCTTCGTCTAACCAAAATCTGTATATAAACAATAACACGAAATATAATACTAAAATGACTTTAGTTTTCTTAACTTCCGCATGTACTTATTCCTGTTTCATTACAATGCGTAGTTCGTAATAATCCTGCCATCCCCTTAGCATCAATTTTAAAGGAGAGCATTATGTTAAAATATTACTATACTCAAGTTGAAACCATGTTCGCTGATTCAGTAAAACTCTTCAATCGAGGAAATTTAGTTTGCATATGTGGTATATCCGAATGTATTGATGAATACACAGATACCAGTTTGCTTGAAATTTTTTAGGCGTTAAATTGCCCAATTGCTAATAAACACATTGCCAGGTCCAGGGTGCAGAATCAACGGGGTTTCCCGGGTTTTACAAACGGGCTGGACAGAATGTAAACACACCGTTAAGAACTTAATTTTTTAAAATATCTTAATCTATTGAAATAAATTTTGCAAAATCATTAGGGCATAAAATACCGTTTTTATTGCAGTGTGTGCCGATATCTTAAGGTATAAGAACAAATCCTTGAAAATGTTTGAAACCTTTGACAAAATTTCACCTGGCGTGAAACATAAACGTGTACAATGAATGCAGTAGATACCGATTTTTTTTACAAGAACACAGGCTTATTAACCAAAAAATTCCGATGTATACAACATTGCAGTAAGCATCATAATATATGTTTTTTTATGCGCTAGTTGATATTCTTAAGAAAAATACTTTTAAAAAGTTATTTGAAATAAAGCACCACTTACCGCACCACTTACCGTCGTGTATACATCCATTAAAGATAAAACAGGGAACCCCACAAAATCACCTGATCCTGCACCCTGAGGTCGCACCGCGTTAGAAAAGTCAATACCTTTAAAAAGTAGAAAGGTGACCGATAGGAAGTAAAGTCGGAGACACTTTTTTTCCCGTCATAAATTGTATAACCCCATGGATAACGCTATAAAAATGTGTTCATAAAGGGGGATTTTACACGTGAAAGAAGCAACCTTCTATTTCAAGACCGAAGCCGAGTCAAAGAAAAAACTGTTCTGAGAAACTTGGTGTTTCGATGAAAAAGGCTGTGTAATACACCTTCAAACCCTTGGTCAATACAGCATTCAAACTAAATTGTATATCGCAAACGTGTAATTTGGTCTGACTAAATCTCCAAACGTATTAAGCTTTTCATAAATTAACACTATTCCGGAAAGTATCGAACACAGAATATATTTCACATCAACGGATTTAATATATTATTACTAGAGTTGCGACACCTTGAGGGTTTCGCGGGATGGAATGAGTGGAGAGATCAAATCAAATAGAAAATCGATAATTTCTATAAAAAAAATTGGTACGAAAAAATATGTGGGTACGAAAAAAAAAATGGGTACGAAAACAAATTTGAGTACGAAAAAAAGGGTACGAACAAAATAGGGTACCAAAAACTATTTCGGTACAAAAAAATGGGTACAAATAAAAAATTAGGTACGAAAAAATTTGGGTACGAAAAAAATTTGAGTACGAACAAATAGGTACGAAAAAATTTGGGTACCAAAAAATGTGGGTACAAAAATAAATGGGATACGAAAACAAATTAGAGTACGAAAAAATGTAGGTAACGAAAAAAATTAGGGTACAAACAACTATTTAGGTACGAAAAAAAATGGTACGAATAAAAATTTGCGTGCGAAAAAATGTGGGTACCAAACAAATTTGGGTAAGAAAAAAATGGGTCGGTAAAAAAAAATTGGGTACGAAAAAAATTGGGAACGAAAAACATTTGGGTACGAACAAATTGGGTACAAAACAAAAATTTCGGTACGAAAAAATTGGGTACAAAAAAATTGGGTACGAAAAAAATGGGTATGAAAAACATTTGGGTACGAAATAAAAATTGGGTACGAAAAATTGGGGTACGAAATTATTTTGGTACGAAAAAAATGGGTACGAAAAAAATGGGTACGAACACATTTGGGTACGAAAAAAAATGTTACGAAAAAAAATTAAGGTACGAACAAATTTGGGTACGAAAAAAAATTGAGTAAGAAAAAAATGGGTAAGGAAAAAATGGGTACAACAAAAATATGGGTACGAAATATTTTAGGTATGAAAAAAAAAATGAATTATCTAGCGCGTGAATTGTCTCCTGGGGGTGAATTGTCTTGGGGTTGCTATTAACGATACATGTACTTCCGACCAAGCCACGTGTTTATAGCGATTGCGCAATAAAAAAAACACCACTTTTTCGTCAATTTATCAAAACCTAGATTTTTCCCAGAAATGACGAATATCGTGTAGATAGCGTTCTTGTCCATAAACATGACAAATTTCAGCAAACGTGTTGGGCTAGTTTTCAAGACTCCCAAATCGCGGCTATTACCAGGAGCTTAACGAATGTTAGTCGCCATTATCATTCGTTCAATGAACGTCATTAATTGATGACGTCCAATACATCACTCATTCCATACTTTATTACTAGACTTGCGACACCTTAAGGGTTTCGCGGGATGGAATGAGTGGGGAGATCATATACAAGTTTCAGCTTTCCGGAAGCAAGGACCCTCTGGACGTGAAACATCAGTTTTCCAACACTATATGATTCCAGTTCCAAAGCACATATTGCATCAGTTCAATAAGAAGAACATAAAACGGCATATTCGAAAATCTCTGAAAAACATTTATTTTAAGTAGTCATTTGCTATTTAATTGATTATGTCCTCTGATTGTTGCATTTTTAATTTAAATATGTGTTCTTATATGCATTTATTGTTGTATTGACTTAGAAAAACTAAAATGGATGCCCATTCTTAGTTTGCTGTCTTACATGTAGTCTACCCTAAAATTAAACATGTTTCTTGCATAATTGAATTATCAAAAACTGCATACTTTTAAAGGCATTGTCAGAGTTATTTGGTTAAGTTAGAGACAAAGTAAAGCAAATATATTCATTTTTCTTAAAATGAATCCTCCTCTGAAGCCCCCACTGGAATTCAAACTCAGGTCTCTTTCCTCTGGGAAGGAGAGTATTCTATCTTGAAATACAAGGGAAAGTAAGAGGACAATTTGCAATTTTAAACCTATAAACATATAAACTTAATTTTTCACATGACCTTAGAAACAAAACAGACATCTCTGAATCTGAAATACATTACAGTTACAATTCAGGTTTTTAGTATTGTGCATTGTACATGAATGTTCAAGTATTGTATTTATCCTTGGTACACAGAACTGCCTAACGATGCGTAAAATACCAGTATTCAAATCTGAAAATATCCCATATGTTTGTTTAACTCTGTTAGTATCCCTATTTTATTTTAATAAAGCAGTTTTTTCCTTCTCCTGAAAATTTAACTAAATGTCAGTTATGCTACTTTTTACATTCAGCAAATGACATGTGTCCGTAATGTTTGAAAATTTGGTAAAAACATTATTTTTACCAAAAAGGAAGACTTAATATTATTAAACAGTTGATGTATGTCACCTTAATAAAAAAATACAAAAATGGGAAAAAAATAAAATGTATAAAAATGTCAGTTACATGACTTATAACATTAAGTAGACGATATAGCTTTGATACTTTAGGATTAAAGTAGACTTTAACACAAAACTTATCAAAATTTTCAATTTTCTAACTATAAAAGGGGGCATTATTCTGAAAAAAAACCCAGAAACAATGGGTACGAAAAAAATGTGTGTACAAAAAAATGTGGGTACGAAAACAATAGGTAAAGAAAAAAATATGCCGAAAAAAATATATGCTGAAATAGCTTGGGGTCTTGACCACCAAAACGGCTTGGATTTTAATTATGCTGAAATAGCTCGGGGTCTTGACCGCCTAACTGGCTTGGATTTTAATTATGCTGAAATAGCTCGGGGTCTCGACCAATAAACCGGCTTGGATGTTATTTTGCTGAAATAACTCTGGGTCTTGACCACCAAACTGGCTTGGATTTTCATCATGCTAAAATAGCTCAGCGAACTGGCTTTTATTTTAATTATGCTGAAATGGCTGGGAGTCTCGATCACTTAACTAGCTTGGATTTTAATTATGCTGGAATAGCTCGGGGTCATGACCACCAAACTGGCTTTGATTTAAATTATGCTGAAATAGCTCAGGGTCTCGACTACCAAACTGGCTTGTATTTTAATTATGATGAAATGGCTTGGGGTCTGGACCACTTAACTGGCTTGGATTTAAATTATGATGAAATAACTCGGGGTCATGACCACCAAACTGGCTTAGAATTGAATTATGCTGAAATAGCTCAGGATCTTGGCCACCAAGCTGGCTTGGATTTTAATTATGCTGAAAAAGCTAGGGGTCTTGATCACCAAACTGGCTTGGATTTTAATTGTGCTGAAATAGCTCGGGATCTTTACCACCAAACTGACTTGAATTTTAATTATGCTCGTAGTTCGGGGTCTTGACCACCAAACTGGCTTGGATTTTAATTATGCTGAAATAGCTCAGGATCTTGACCACCAAACTGGCTTAAATTTTAATTATGCCGAAATAGTTCAGGATCTTCACCACCAAACTGTCATGGATTTTAATTATGCGGAAATAGCTCGAGGTCTCGGCCACGAAACTGGCTAGGATTTTAATTATGCTGAAAAAGCTCGGGTTCTTGACCACCAAACTGGCCTTGATTTTAATTATACCGCAATAGTTCAGGATCTTGACCACTAAACTGACTTGGATATTAAATATGCTGAAATAGCTCGGGGTCTTCGCCACGAAACTGGCAAGGATTTTAATTATGCTGAAAAAGCTAGGGGTCTTGACCACCAAACTGGCCTGGATTTTAATTATACCGAAATAGTTCATGATCTTTACCACTAAACTGACTCCGATTTTTATTATGCTGAAATAGCTCGGGATCTCCGCCTGGGGTCTTTACCACAAAAATGGCTTGGATTTTAATTATGCTGAAAAAGCTCGGGTTCTTGACCACCAAACTGGCTTGGATGTTTTTTAAATGCAAAAATGGAGACAAAAATATTTAAAGACAATAAAACCACCAAATCGGACCGAAAATGGCCGCCATTTTACTATTGCACAAAATGGCCGCCATTTTACTATTGCACAATCCAATAATCCGGTGCATTTGAAAGCTTAATTAAGCATTCAAAATAGGAAGCGTCATTATGATTAGGAGCATGGGTTGCATAGCACTATACTTTCTGACAATTTTGTAATTTCTAGCAAAAGATTAACAGTCCAGTTGCATAAGCTTCGTGAAAAACGTGAGAAAATAAGAATTAGTGTACATCGTGTGATTTTTCCTCGGGGAAAGCATGGGCATTACCGGTAAATTTGAATGTCGCATGGGAGACAGGGATACAGTTGTTGAGGTACACCACTGTTGAACGTTCAATATTTATACACACAAAATGCAATTGCATATCTTCACGTTCTCAAGTGTCAATTAGTGTCTCAAAAGTCAATTAGCGTCTTAACAAGTTGTGGCACATATTACTCAATAACATCTGCCTATTATGAAGTGAAAAATGACCCCCTTTCACACCTACCGTTACCCGCAAAAAGACCTCGTTCGCACCTACCCTTGCCTGCTTTCCAGAATGTCGACGACAATCCCCATCAGAATTCATCAATAAGGAAGTGTAAAAACACAAACAAAGAAATATCCGCAAGTTTATTCAAACAAATTTATTTTTTACCAAAACTTCTTCTACCGCATTCATATCTACCAGTAGCGACTTCTTGTTGTTTTGACAATGGCCCCTCATTCTGTACAATTATAGGGTGGTAGTTTTCTGGTAAAAAACATTGCGGCCATTTTGATTATTTACAATTACACAACATATTTTTTACCGATTTAGCAGCCAGGATAGCGTTGTATCAATGTATAGCGCGCACCAGCTTTTTAATTTGAGTTTTGGAGGTAAAACACTGCACGCTATACGTGGAAACCTTCGGTATATACTTGTTTAATACATTTTAAGTTAGAAAATAACATAAATATTTACTTGCCTAACAATTGCTTTTACAACAATTCTTCATCAACTTTAAACTTTAATATTTTCCTAATTCTGAAAAAAGCATTCTTCCAACAGAAATCATGCACTATAGGGATTTGTTGTGAATCGTTGGGTCTGCTTAATTGTGTATTTTCACAAAATATAATCAAGAACATATAACACTATAAGTCACGTTTAATGAAGAGTCATGCAGGAGATTGTTTCGTTAAATTACTACATCCGTGTATCGTTGGGCACATTTAAATTATCTAGCCGAGAGAATTATATTGTCATTCGAGACATCAGTTTATCAAACACGAATATTATAACCTTAAACATTTGAATTTAATAATACATTGCAAGCACTTCATGTGACTTAAATAAAACTTTTTTACAACCAGCCAGTACATGTCTGATAAAAGGGAGTTTCGCATAACATCACACAAACACAATAAATCAATGCTATAAGTGAACACATTAATGTCTTTGAGGCATTCTGTACACACTCAAAAAATCTCCAAAATGTTTGCCTTAGACACTTGAAACATCAATAAACTAGCCTCCGGAGCCCAAACAAACGTACAAGAGCTTATAAATCTCGGCACAAATAAACAAAATAAACTTGGCAATATTTACATAAACTTCTTTTAAGAAGATGATTATAAATGTTGCTCTGTTTTGCAGTTTTCATAGTCAACATCAATGGAAACTCATGTTTCCTCACGTAAAAAGATCATAAATATGGAATCATTCAGTACTTAACAGCTGATTTGGATGAATGAGTGCTGATTTAAGAGTTTTAAGTTTTTAGAACAGGCTGTCGCATGGATCTGATCCCAACGAAAATGGTTTCAAACCGGTAATTGACTTGTCCCGTATCTCATTAATAGAATTGTTTTTCATGAATAAAGAAAACAATCATTCACTCTTATAGTCTTGTTTCACATGTATATATATACCATATTAAAATTTGTATTGAAAGTTACAAACTCATCTATACAGTTGATTTATAAAGTAGCACATTAAATAACCAAACAAATTTTAATAAAACTCATACATGTGTTTATTGCCGTACGTCTTAAACAATAAATTTTAGATAGATTGTTAATTTAATTCTCTCAAACATGCATCAGTACTACATTCCAATTAAACATGTTTTATTCGCATGTTTTCAAAACTGTGCCCTTAGCTCCCATGGTGTGTACAGTCAAACCAAATGTACATGTAGGCATGCTCCTGGATGTGTCCTTTCACATTAATCAGTGGACATTTTTGTTGTAAAATGATCGTTGGTAAAAAACAAATTTAGTATTTATGTTGTTGTTAATGCATAAAATGGTCTTTTGGCAGAAGACATACTTTATACTGCCTGCGCGATACATTGTTAAATGAATAATAAAACAATTGCTTGAAGGATGCGAACAAAAAATTAATTAAATGTGTCAATAATTGTTGATATACATTTTCAATTTAGGCAAATAAAATATCTCCAAATGGCCAGACAAAACACATCTTATATCATGTGATTGTTCTAGTTCAAAATATAATTATAGTCGAGTTGGTCATGTTATTACTGGGGATCTTAATTTTGTTGAAATGCAAAACCTAAGAAATTTACTGCCCTAAGTACAGACTTGCTATTCCAATCGATTTACAAAGTAAGATAACAATGAAAAATAAAATAAAAATTGCAAGGGGGGATTATTAGGTGGGGCGTGGGAGATTGTTTGGGTAGAGTCCGTTGTGGTATATCAGGTAAAGGTTGGTTTGTCATAGTATCAATCAAATCTGATAATAAATAAACAAGTAATGGCAATTTTAGCAAAATTTAATAATTTGATCTTATGAGTCAATTTCGTTCAAAGGTGAAGGTCAAATTTAACTTGCAAGGTACAGTACCCTATGATATTAAGAATGTATTTAAAGTTTAAAGCAATAGCCATGATACTTCAGAAATACAGTGTATCTAGACAAAAAAATAACAAAATATTCAAAAACAAAAAGGGCCATAATTCCATCATAATGCCAAACAGAGTTATGCAACTTGTCATGTACAGTCCACTTATGATAGTAAGCGACTTTTCCAAGTGTGAAAGCAATAGCTATGCAATTTAAAGAGTAATGTGTACCAAAACACAAAACTAATCCGCAAATTCAATTTTCTAAGTATAAAAAGGGCGATAATTCTGTCTAAATTCCAGTCAGAGTAACATATTTTTCCTGTATAGTCACCTTTTGATAGTAAATAAATGTTGCAAGAATGAAAGCAATAGCTTTGATACTTTAGGAATAAAGAGGACATTCACACAACACTTCACCAAATCTTCAATTTTCTAAGTATAAAAGTGGCCATAATTCCGTAAAATGCCAGTCAGAGTTACATTACTTTGCTTGCACAGTCCCCTTATGATAGTTAGAACGTGTTATAAGTGTGAAAGTTATAGCTTTGACACTTTAGGAACAAAGTGTACCTTAACACAAAACTTGACCAAATTTTGAATTTTCTAAGTATAAAAAGGGCCAAAATCATGTCAAAATGCCAGTCAGAGTTACATTACTTTACCTGCACAATCCCCTTATGATAGTAAGTAAGTGTTGTAAGTATGAAAGCAATAGCTTTGATACATCAATAATAAAGTGGACCTAAACCCAAAACTTGACCGAATTTTTATTTGTTTTTAACATAAAAAGGACACATAATTCTGTCAAAATGCCAGCCAGAGTTATCTAACTTTGCCTGGTTAGTCCCCTCATAATAGTCAGTAAGTGTGCCATGCTTGAATGCAAAAGCTTTGTTACTTTAGGAGAAAAGTGGACCTAAACACAAAACTTAACCGGACTCCGAAGCAAACGCCGACCCTCAGATGATGACAACCCGTCTGTAGATCTGCCATAGTCATTAGCACTTTTCTATGGAATTCCATAGAAAATATTATGGAATTCTACGGAAATCGATGGGAATCCATGGAATTTGATGGAATTCCATCCACTTGCCAATTTTCCATCTGAAGCTGTTATGGAATTCCACGGAATCTTGACTAAAATTATATGCATTTCCACGGAATGTATGGAAAACACCATGGAAAGTTGGACTTAGCCATTTTTTTCAACGGAAATCGTTATGGAAAATAACTTATACATTTTCTTGGATGGAAATCAATGGAAAATAACTTAGAAAATTTTCGCTGGTTGTCTGAAATGTATTTGTAGTTTAATACATGTATGAATTTATTTGCATCATGTATTTTGTATTTAAAAGAAAATGCAATAAAGATAATTATAAATTTGTTCTAGAAATTGGAACATTTCTGGAACTGTTCCATAGTTGTGTTCGAAAACGTATGTTCAGGAATTGTTCCAAAACAGTTTTTTTAATAAATCCAGAACATTTGTGGAAAATGGCTTAGGACTGAAACTGTTCCAATAATTTCAAGAACCTTTTTAGAACATTTCAAGGACAAAATATGGTCAAAAATTATAAAATTGTTTTAAAATGTAGTTCTAGAACACATCTAGAATGCTTTAAGAACCAGTAATTTCTACAAAAGTTCTTATGGGGAATAATAACACATATAGAACACCTTACACTTACAAATAGCCAAATAGACTTCATAGTAGCGATAGCAGCAGCAGCAGTAGTAGTAGTAGTTGTAGATGTAGTAGCTGTATTAGTAGTAGTAGTTGTTGTTGTTGTAGTAGGTGTTGTTGTTGTAGTAATTGATGTAGTAGCAGTAGTGTTTTTTATATCAGTAGAGGTTGTGGTGGTAGTAGTAGTAGTAGAAGTAGTAGCATTAACAGTTTCTGTAGCAATAGTAGTAGCAATAGAAGTAGCAGTAGTAGCAGTTGTTGCTGTAGTAGCAGTTGTTGCTGCTGCTGTTGCTGATGTTGTTGTTGCTGCTGTTGTTGTTGCTGCTGTTGCTGCTGTTATTGTTGCTGTTGTTGTTGGTGGTGGTGTTGTTGATGCTGTAGTAATTAAAGTAGTAGTTCTGCAGAAGTAGGAGTAGTTGTTACTTTCAAAGCAATTTCTACAAGTTTAAATTCCTTAACCCTGTTCAAGTGGTATACACACTGTTTTTTCTCAATATCAAACTCAGCCAGTCCATGTTGTCAAATAACAATCTATCTGATAAGCCAAGCATGTGTTGTACATCAGATGTTGGGTATGTTTGCTGCAAATCTATTGGTTATAAGATATAACAGCCTTTTCTAATTGGCTGAATTCAAATACAGAAAGTTTACCTGTTAGATTGAAACATGAAACATGGTGGACAATGTACTGGTTTAACTTGTTAAAATAAAGTTAAAGACATTTAACAAACAGAAGAGTTAATTAGTTTTTCCATTAAAAACACTTTCTTAAAATACTTACCGGTATGTATTTATATTATTTGGAAAGTGACAAGAAATATTGCTAAAGAGTGATGCATACAGTGTTTGAGCAGTCTGTCTAGGAATAGAACAACAACTGAAGGTTTGTGATTTTTATTATTTCTAAATATTCCTTTTAATTTAATCTTCTTATGACATTATTGTAGACCTTTTTATGTGATATTTGAGGTTTTAGTATGGCAAATATTAGTTTAAAAGCAGCTGTCACCCAAATTTTCACTTAGTGGAGTTTGCAGGTTGAAAAAGGAAGTAATAAGACCTATGTGGAGAAATTAATAACGTTGAATGTAGTATCGGAATTTTATCATGCAAGGTTATGGAACTGCAGGCTAAGATAGGTTTTTACTGTGCATGTTGAGCACTCAATGCTCCTTAATGGTGTTAATGTTTATTATTATTCCCCGCCATAGACGGAGGGATATTGTTTTGGCGTTGTCTGTCCGTCCTTCCATCCTTCCGTCTGTCCGTCTTTCCATCCGTCCGTAGTCATATCTTGGAAGTGCTTTGGCAGATTTCACTGAAACTTGGTATGAGTATGTATATGGATAAGAGGATGATGCATGCCAAATGGCATTGTACACCATTAGTTAATAACAGAGTTATGGCCCTTTGTATCTTGAAAAAATGCTTTTTGTGTGTCCAAGGCCATATCCTGGAAGTGCTTTGGCGGATGTCATTGAAACCTGGTTTGAGTATATATATGGATAAGAGGATGATGCACGCCAAATGGAATTGTACACCATCTGTTAAAAACGGGGTTATGGCCCTTTGTTTCTTTAAAAAATGCTTGTTTGAGTGTCAAATATAATACTTATGTGTCCAGAAGCATGTTGGCGGGGGATATCAATTCAACGTATTTGCTTGTAAATAAAAAATTAAACCAATGGAATTGGTTTTTAGGTATCTGAGTGTGCATTTTCATACCAATAGAATTACACATCATTCTAATTATAGCAATAATAAATTTGCACTAATCATACCAACCAATTAAGATATGCTTAGTGCTTTGCGATGTATTAACTTCGTTTTTAGTTCTCTTTCTAAACACCATTTAACAACTTAATATTTAAAACAATTCATGAATTACGTTCCCTATATATTTATGCCCACCTTCGAAGAAGAGGGGGTATATTGCTTTGCTCATGTCGGTCGGTCGGTCGGTATGTCGGTCCGTCCACCAGGTGGTTTCCGGATGATAACTCAAGAACGCTCGGGGCTAGGATCATGAAACTTCAAAGGTACATTGATCATGACTCGCAGATGACCCCTATTGATTTTGAGGTCACTAGGTCAAAGGTCAAGGTCACGGTGATCCGAAATAGTAAAATGGTTTGCGGATGATAACTCAAGAACGCATACGCTTAGGATCATGAAACTTCCTGGGTAGATTGATCATGACTCGCAGATGACCCCTATTGATTTTGAGGTCACAAGGTCAAAGGTCAAGGTCACGGTGACCCGAAATAGTAAAATAATTTTCGGATGATAACTCAAGAACGCTTTTGCCTAGGATCATGACACTTCATAGGTACATTGATCGTGACTCGCAGATGACCCCTATTGATTTTCAGGTCACTATGTCAAAGGTCAAGGTCACAGTGACAAAAATCGTACTCACACAATGGCTGCCACTACAATGGACAGCCCATTTGGGGGGCATGCATGTTTTACAAACAGCCCTTGTTTCATTATGTGCTTTAATTACCATTGACCAGTTGATGGAAGATACTGCAGAGTTTGGCAGGGAAATAATCCAACAGCAAAGCGGCTCTTTAAGCGCATTTACCTAGAGGACTTACAGGGCCACAAATTCATGGTAAATATTGTCATGCCCTGGGCTAGATAAGTTATTTAATGTTAACCACCTGAAAGTATTTTGTCTTTTTGGAATTCAATATATTGGTCTAAGTCAGTTACACTTTTCTGGATCCTGGGATAACTTTAAAAGTTCTAAGTATTTTTTCATGAAACTTGAAACATGAACAGATGACAATAAGGACATTTTGAACATCATTTCATGTTGTTTATAATGCAAGAATTCTGGTTGCTATGGCAACAAATATATTTAACAAACTTAAAATAGTGAAGTTTAACAGGTAGGGGACCATATTGCTTTGCAAACTCTTGTTATAGTTTGAATGCAAATAACTCTTTGCTTTAGACATTTTTATGATTTTTTATTCTGTAGAGCACATGTGAGCAGTATACAATGTACCTCATACCAAAAAGGACCCGGAGGCAGTGACTGGTGTTCAATATTCTCACAAGAAAAGGAAAATGGCAGTGGAAGACTTGGACAAACATTTTTAGCCTCTGTGTTAAGTCTGGCAGTCTGTGGCTGGTGACATGTTTTATTTTGGTTACTTCTTGTTTAAAAAAGACCAGTTATTTATTTTGTGAATTGTATTTTGTGGTTGTTTTTTTGTCTTAATTTATTTGTTGTTTTTTTTTAATTTAGGAATTTGAAACTTGGATAATTGAATTAAGTCCATGTTCAACAGTACTGAGCATAGTATAATAAATAACAAATTTACAACAGTTGTTAATTTGTTATGTATTATTATTATTATTAACTATGCTCAGTACTTGAATACTGGCTGTCTGTATGGGAATTTGTTTTCTAAAAAGTTGGTTTCAGACTTAAATATTTGAAGTTAACCTTCGGAACTTTTCTAGAATTGTACTGGAACACATCAACTAGAACTGAACGTCTGTTATCGTACTGAAAGTGTTCTAGAATTAATAAGGAACAGTTGTTGAACGTTACAATTTATGAGAAAAAACTCTAGAACAATTGTGCGTGATGTGTGTGTGCATGTAATTGTGTGTGTTTATGAACATATGTGAGAAAGGAAGTATACTTGTCATAAGACAAATGTAAAATTCTACTTCTATGTTTTATATTGTGCCTTTTATAAGTTTTTCTGTTCTCACCTGTATATGCGTGCATGTTTATGGATGTGTTTTTGAATGTGTGCATGCATGTCTGTGGTTAAGAGAGTTGGTACTTTATGAAAATGTAAAACCACTCATATTTGAATATGTACTGTGACTGCATGTGTGTGGTTAATGATTGATGCCAGATCTTGTTCTTGTTTAACTTCTATGATGAAACCTTTAGTTACATTCACATTTGTTTTTCAAAATCAATAAAATGCCTTTGATCTATAATCTTTTTTTTTCTGTTTTATTCCAGCTTTTTATTAAATTCCATAGCTTTTCATGGAATTCCACGGAATTCTATGGAATTCCACGGCATTCTATGGAATTCCACGGCATTCTATGAAATTCCACGGCATTCTATGGAACCCACGGCATTCCATGGAATTCCACGGCGTTCCATGGAATTCCACGGCGTTCTATGGAATTCCACGGCATTCTATGGAATTCCACGGCATTATATGGAATGCCACGGAATTCTATGGAATTCCACGGCATTTTATGGAATTCCATCCCATATCAAGTCCCCCTTCTGTTTTTTTTTCACTTTTTCATTGATTGCATGGAATCAGATGGAAAGTTAGTGCCAATACTCCACGGAATTCCATCTAACGATTTCCATAGAATTCCATATGATTCCACGGCAGATCTACAGACGGGAATAGCTCATTTTTATTTTAAATAGATGAGCTAAAATAAGGCACTGACTGATTTCGCCGCGATGCTTTGCATCTGTACGCCGAGGCAAGCCGAGTCGATGCGCATCATAAAATAAAAATCTTTTTAAATTGATTAGTTAGTCAATACATTTTAAAACAACAATTATAATAATATTTAAAATCATAATAAATTTATTGTATCTATTACTGCATACTTACTATTTTTCTTGTCGCTATAACCTGATAATCCAGTATAGTCCAGTTTTAAAGCAAATTCTGGAAATATTTACAATAAAAGTTCTCATGAATTTCAAGAAATACAAACATTCGCCATTTTTCTTAAGTGTCAAATAAATTGTGCATTTGTTTCTATTTAAAGATGTGATGAAATAACATTCAATCGGGGCGTTTGTTTTTTCCACTGAACACGCGTAAATCGTCTGACGTGATATTAATGTTTTTATACAACACAAAATACACCCACATTTTCCATGTGACGGTCTACATGTCTGCATAATTTTCGTCCGCTTTTGAGACAAAGGAGACAAAGGATAAAGCACTGTTTATTTGACGCTAGAATTTAATTGTCAATGTCGTGTTAGCATTAAAATTCTGAAGCTTGTTTTAGATTACAAAGTGAATAATGCTCATTTGAGAATTGAACGAAACATTTACAGTTGTGCGTAATTAATTCAATGATAATTTGTTAAGGCGCTTTACGTGTCAAATTTAAGGATGTGAAATTATAGAAATAGTCTACAAAGCATCAAATACAAATCATATCCGCTTATTAAAACATGAAAAAAATAACTATTAAAGTAGCGTAAATCTAGGCTTCGACGCTTCACAAATGTACATGTAGGGCTCGACATTAAAGGTAGTCCGACTGTCCGGGACAACCAAAGTGTTAGTTCGGACAAGTTAATAAAGAATTTGCTTGTCCGACGGGACAAATGGTCGTTATAATTTAATTACTTAGAACAAATGCCTTTAAATCTGTTATTTCTCTGGAGTAACCACCCTTTATTTTTAAATATATATTTTGTTTACGTTTAAGCGACAAAGCACGAGATATTCCGATAGTTCCATGGGATACTACGCCGCACTGTTTACAAGGTAAGCAACCCTTAACATTTTTCTTTGCCAAGATGACAAGATTATTCTCCCTTATAATGAATATGCATTTTACGTCACTGGTACACATTGATCTTTACGACAATTAAAGTAGTATGGTGGCAAAACACAAGTTTTTGTCAGTTATTTTGGATTTGTATAATGTTTAAAAAATCAATAATATCCAGTTTTCCTGTTATCTAGTCAGTTCTTTTTGTATTGAAATTGCCTAAAATTATGTTAACATGTATTTTGAATGATTTAAGTCTTTATGATTTGAGCTTTTTGTATTATTTAATTACTTTGCAAAGAACTGAGCAAAATAAGATATAATGGTCAGGACAAGTTGCTTTCTGGTCAGGACAAGTGAAGTTTTGGTCTACTTGTCCGACTGGACAAGTGGCTCCAAAAGTTAATGTCGAGCCCTGCTGTATATCTTTGCACTCTATCCGCCACGAACGTATGCGGCAGGTTTATTCCACGAAAGTACGCAAGGTTAATACAGACTCAGCGTCGTTGCGCGGATCGATGCCGGGTACCAACATTCTGGCCGTGGCGTGACCAAGGATTATGTTTGTTCCGCGTTGGCTTTACTGTATTTACTACAGTTAAGTTCTGTTTGAATTGAAACCCACTTTAAAACCTCTTGTTTGTATGATGCCTGGTTATTAATGACACTGGCTAACACCATAACAGACAATTTTTAATCATTGTGTATTGACCAACAAACAATAGTAAACAAAGATTTATTGACGAGTGTGAGCATGCCTCACAAGTATATACTCATCAGATAGGCAATACATTATCTTAAAACCAATATTCCCAGAAATGGACCAGTAAAAAAATTGAAAACAAAAGAAACACTTACCTTTGTATTTTTACCAAGGAGAATGAAAATGGACGAACAATACCATTCTTGTTTGATCATTGAGCTTTATTACCAAACATAATATTAATATCATTTCAGGCATTAAAAAGTAAAAGAGCTTAAACTAAATCTGAACAGACAGACCCAAGCGAAACATAAAGTGTGACTACTGCTATATGCCCGCTTTCATGGTCAAAATGAACTTATAATTAATGAACTGTACCATTTAAACAAGACACCAGGCGATGTCACAAAACCATGTTTCAGCACATAGGAATTCAATTTATATAATTGTACACTCCCAAGTACATTTAAACATTTCAGTCAAAAAAATCCTCTTTCAAAATTAAGTAAACGATAAAAGACAGATTTTATTTATCATGGTGACACTGACTGTGACGTTCATATTCATGGAAAGAAAACTGCATCTTAATCAAATGTTTCCATGACGAAGAAATAACTTCATAATAAGCCATAACAAGGGCTGTTTGTAAAACATGCATGCCCCCAATATGGGCTGTCAGTTGTAGTGGCAGCCATTGTGTTAATACGTTTTTTGGCACTGTGGCCTTGACCTTTGACCTTGTGACCTAGAAATCAATAGGGGTCATCTGCTAGTCATGATCAATGTACCTATGAAGTTTCATGATCCTAGGCATAAGCTTTCTTGAGTTATCATCTGGAAACCATTTTCCTGTGTCAAGTCACCGTGACCTTGACCTTTGACCTAGTGACCTGAAAGTCAATAGGGGTCATCTGCTAGTCATGACCAATGTACCTATGAAGTTTCATGATTCTAGGCGTAAGCGTTCTTGAATGATCATCCGGAAACCATTTTACTATTTCGGGTCACTAGGGGTCATCTGCTAGTCATGACCAATGTACCTATGAAGTTTCATGATTCTAGGCGTAAGCGTTCTTGAATGATCATCCGGAAACCATTTTACTATTTCGGGTCACCGTGACCTTGAACTTCGACCTAGTGTCCTGAAAATCATTAATAGGGGTCATCTGCGAGTCATGATCAATGTACCTATCAAGTTTCATGATCCTAGGCATAAGCGTTCTTGAGTTATCATCCGGAAACCATTTTACTATTTCGGGTCACCTTGACCTTGACCTAGTGACCTGAAAATCAATAGGAGTCATCTGCGAGTCATGATCAATGTACCTATGAAGTTTCATGATCCTAGGCATAAGCGTTCTTGAGTTATCATCCGGAAACCATTTTACTATTTCGGGTCATGTGACCTTTACCTTTGACCTAGTGACCTGAAAATCCATAGGTGTCATCTGCAAGTCATGATCAATGTACATGTACCTATGAAGTTTCATGATCCTAGGCATAAGCATTCTTGAGTCATCATCCGGACCATTTTACTATTTCCGGTCACCGTGACCTTGACCTAGTGACGTCAAAATCAATAGAGGTCATCTGCAAGTCATGATCAATGTACCTATGAAGTTTCATGATCATAGGCCCAAGCGTTCTTGAGTTATCATCCGGAAACCATCTGGTGGACGGACGGACATACAGACGGACATACGGACAGACCGACATGTGCAAAACAATATACCCCTCTTCTACGAAGGGGGGCATAATATGCCATGTGAAAAACACATATGTTGTGATCTACATAGTAAAATTGGTATCTTCAAAAACTATTTGTTTTAAATCAAAGAACTTAGAAAAGAACCAAAATTCAATATTCTTAAAAACCAAAATAGTATTTTCACTAGAGTTGCGACACCTTAAGGGATTCGCAGGATGGAATGCAGGGCCCAAAATATCCATTTTAGGGGAATCTGGGCCGGTACCCTCATGAGGGGAATTTTCGCTGCGTTTCCCCTTTTTGGGGAATTTTTTTACTTACTCTCTCATTATTACATTTGTACATGTTTGCACTATATTCATTTCTTTTTTCAAATTTAAGTATGTTTGACAAGATTAAATTGAAATAGAATTGAGATATAATAATCATGAGACTCATATTTAAAAAAAAAACAAAAAAAAACATTTTTGTTTTTAAATCAGAAGGAATTTTTTCCCCCAAAAGGGGAAAAAAGTATACTTTTCAGGAGGGGGACTGCGGCCGAAATTCGGCCGCAGATTTTATAGATTGAGGGCCCTGGAAAGAGTGGAGAGATCAAATCAAATAGAAAATCGATTATTTCTATAAAACAAATTGGAACGAAAAAATACATGTATGTGGGTACTTAAAAAAATTGGGTACGAAAACAAATTTGAGTACGAAAAAAAGGGTACGAACAAAATAAGGGTACGAAAAACTATTTCGGTACGAAAAAAATGGGTACAAATAAAAAATTAGGTACGAAAAAATTTTGGGTACGAAAAAAATTTGAGTATGAACAAATAGGTACGAAAAAATTTGGGTAAAAAAAAAAAGTGGGTACAAAAAAAATTGGGTACGAAAAAAATGTGGGTAAAAAAAAAAAGGGATACGAAAACAAATTAGAGTACGAAAAAATATTGGGAATGAAAAAAATTAGGGAATGAACAACTTTTTGGGTACGAAAAAAAAAGGGTACGAATAAAAATTTTGGTACGAACAATTTGGGTACGAAACAAATGTGGGTATGAAAAAAATGGGTCGGAAAAAAAAATTGGGTACGAAAAAAAATTGGGAACGAAAAACATTTGGGTACGAACAAATTGGGTACGAAACAAAAATTTGGGCACGAAAAAATTGGGTACGAAATAAATGGGTATGAAAAAAAAATGGGTACGAAAAAAAAATTGGGTAGAAAAAATATGGGTACACAAAATATTTTGGTACGAAAAAAATGGGTACAATTTTTTTTTTGGGTACGAACACATTTGGGTACGAAAAACATTTGGGTACATGAAAATGGTTAAGAAAAAAAAATTGGGTACGAAAAAATTTGGGTACGAAAAAATGGGTACGAAAATTTTTTGGGTACGAACACATTTGGGTACAAAAAAAACATTTGGGTACGAATAAATGGTTACAAAAAAAAATTGGCGCACGAAAAAATTTGGCTACAAAAAAATTTATCCGAAAAAAATGGGTAAGAAAAAAAAATTGGTACAAAACAATATGGGTACGAAATATTATGTGTACGAATTTTTTTATTTAAAATCAAATTTGAATTATCTGCGCGTAAATTGTCTCCTGGGGGTGAATTGTCTTGGGGTTGCTATTAACGATACATGTACTTCCGGCCAAGTCACGTGTTTATAGCGATTGCGCAATAAAAAACACCACTTTTTCGTCATTTTATCAAAAACTAGATTTTTTCCCAGAAATGACAAATATGCCATCGTGTAGATCGCGTTCTGGTCCATATACATGTCATTTTTCAGCAAAAGTTACGTCATCAATAGATGACGTCCAATATATCACTCATTCCATACAAAAACAAGATGTGTTTGTGAAACACAATGTCCCCCTATATGACGTTTGACCTTGAAGGATGGCCTTGACCTTGACCCTTCACCACTCAAAATGTGCAGCTCCTTCAGATACACACGCATTTCAAATATAAAATTGCTAGCTTCAATATTGCAGAAGTGACATTACATGAGCAATTTTGACCCATATATTTGACCTTGAAGGATGACCTTGACCTTTCACCACTCAAAATGTGCAGCTCCATGAGATACACATGCTTGCCAAATATCAAGTTGCTATCTTCAATATTGCAAAAGTATTCATGAAATAAGCGATTTGGGCCACATTATATTTGACCTCTGACCTTGAATGATGACCTTGACCTTTCACCACTCAAAATGTGCAGCTCCATAAGATACACATGCATGCCAAACATCAAGTTGCTATCTTCAATATTGCAAAAGTATTCATAAAATAAGCGATTTGGGCCACATATATTTGACCTCTGACCTTAAAGGATGACCTTGACCTTTCACCACTCAAAATGTGCAGCTCCATGAGATACACATGCATGTCAAATATGAAAATGCTATCTTCAATGTTGCAAAAGAATTCATAAAATGAGCGATTTTGGCCACATATATTTGACCTCTGACCTTGAAGGATGACCTTGACCTTGACCTTTCAACACTCAAAATGTGCAGCTTCATGGATACACATGCATGCCAATATGAAGTTGCTATCTTCAATATAGCAAAAGTTATTGCAAAATGTTAAAGTTGGCACAAACCAACAGACCAACCAACCAACCAACAGACAGGGCAAAAAGAATATGTCCCCCACTACTATAGTGGGGGACATAAAAATGTGGATATGAAAAAAAATTGCCAAAACAAATTCGGTAGGAAAAAAAATCGTAAGAAAACTATGTGTACGGAAAAAATGTGATTTTGGTTACGAACAATTTATGCCAAAAATAATTTGGGTACGAAAAAAAATGTGGGTATGAAAATTGTGGGTTATATAAAATGTGGGTAGGAAAACAAAATTGGCTATGAAAATTTTGCTTCCAAAAAAAATGTGTGTACTAAAACAATTGGTTATGAACAAAAATTGGGTACAAACTATTTTGTGTACAATTTCTTTTATTAGAAAAGATGGGGTACCTGTAAGTATACCGGGGTACCCAAAAGTATCATTTGAAAAATGGTGTACGGTTAAGTATACTTCAAAGTACCTGAGGTACGGGGAAGTAGTATCTGGGGGGGGGGGACATTGACCCATTCAGCGAATAGTATCCCAACAAGTGGACCATGGGCCCAAAGGCACTCATCTGAGACTCTAAGGAACTAAACTTAAAATTATCACAACAAGAGCACCGCATAACGGATGCCGACGCTCGGCTGCGGGTGCAGTTTTGAATAATGAAAGCTTGTCAGAATATTTTTTAAAGAGGTCACAGTGACCTTAACTTTTGACCTTGTGACCCAAAAATGGGTGTGGCGTGTAGAACTCATCAAGGTGCATCTACATATGAAGTTTCAAAGTTGTAGGTGGAAGAACTTTGATTTTAAAGCCAATGTTTAGGTTTTAGGGGCAGACCCCAGACGGCAGAAAGACACGACACGACACGACGAGCTGGCTATGACAATACCTAGGATTTTCTCCTGAAACAGCCGAGCTAAAAAATTAAAGTACTTTATGTAACATAAATGCTTAATTTATATGCCCAATGTTAGTTTTGAAGATAAATATTCATAAACAAATCAGCCAATATATCGTTAGAAGAAATGACCTGACCAAGTTTCTTGAAGGATAGACAGTAAAGGTGATTTCTAAAGTGGTAAAAAGATTTTACTATACCCATGTAAGGAAAACTGCACTGCCGGGCCTAACGGCCATGCATGGTTTTAAGCGGACGGAACCATTTTTGAACTCGACCCAGGTATAAGATTAAAAGTTATCAAAATATCAATGAAATTCGATTAGGAATTAGTATAAGACTGACAGACATTAACATTGTATTCTATTTTTTCTACAATCGTTAATTAAAGGTTCATGAGAGAATCACAATATAAGCGTTCAATTAATAAAATCATTAAAAAATGTGGGCAACAAATCATTTTTGTTTCAAAAAGAATTATACATTGCAATTAAATGTAGCACACAATTGGTATTATTCAAATATTGATTGCAAATGAAACGGTGCTGTACATTAAGATTCTTGACACTATTTCAGCTTTTATAGGAAACATAAACAAGATGTGTTTGTGCAACAATATTACGTTTGACCTTGAATGATGACCTTGACCTTTCACACTCAAAATGTGCAGCTCAATGAGATACACATGCATTCCAAATACCAAGTTGCTATCTTCAATATTGCAAAAGTTATGGCCAATGTTTAAGTTTGACACAAACCAACAAACAAACAAACCAACAAACAGACAGGGCAAAAAAATATATGTCCCCCAGTATAGACTGTGGCTCATAACAAGAGCTGTCAGAGGACAGCGCGCTCAACTATTCGAGTGCTTGACAGTATAACGAAAGCTATCTTGGGAAATTGTTCATATTCAATAAGGTCAAAGTAATATAGACATATTCTAAGTGGAAGAGGACCATACATGTAATTGAAACATATTGATTTATGTTTTAAATAAGTTGTACTTTATAGATGATTCTGTGTTCAGGTATATTTTCCACAATCAATTGAACATTTGTAAAGACATAGAACAAACTAATAAGATTTTATTTCAAGTTTGGGTGGTTTCCATTGTGGTATGTCAGGTTAGTGTTGTTTTGTCAAAGCATGAATCAAATTTGAAACAATCGGAGACGGGTGATGCTCCCCAAAGGTTTTTTGGTCACAATATTGTACTATATATTCAGATAAAAGGAAACGTCTTGAGGGGCATGACTTTGGACAAAATAATACAATGGATGGTTTAGCAACTTCAAAATTTCAAAGGGCCATAACTCTCTAAATTAATCATCTAACCAGAACCCACTTATAACATGCGCATCTACTAGAAGTAGTTAAGCTTCCCATAAAGCTTCATTGTATTCCAGTCAGTAGTTGGGGAGAAATAGCCCGGACAAGAATTGCATGACATGTATATTAACAGTTTATAGAAAATTTCAAAGGGCCATAACTCTGTGAAAAATCAACCGACCATAACCGGCTGATAAAATGCAAATCTCCTGTTGGTAGTGGAGCTTCCCATAAAGTTACATTGAATTCCCGTAATAAGTTGCTGAGAAATAGCTCGGACAAGAATTGCACTATATGTTCAATGGAAAATTTCAAAGGGCCATAACCCTGTGAAAAATCATCCGACGAGAACCGGCTAATAATATGCACATGTCCTCTTGGTAGTGAAGCTTCACATAAAGTTTAATTGAATTCCGGTCATTGGTTGCTGAGGAATAGCCCGGACAAGAATTGCACTATATGTACAGTTAATGGAAAATTTCAAAGGGCCATACATTAACTCTGCGAAAAATCATCCGACCAGAACCGGCTGATAAAATGCACATCTCCTCTTGGTAGTGAAGCTTCCCATAAAGTTTAATTGAATTCCAGTCATTAGTTGCTGAGGAATAGCCCTGACAAAAATTGTGCACGGACGGACAGACGAAGCAGCGACTATATGCTCCCCCTAAAAAATTTGGGGGGGGGCATAATAAAGAAGTTATGGCAATTTAAAGGTGGTACTCAAACTTTAACATAGATTTATCAATTATATGCATATTCTGAGTGAAAAAAAGGCCATAATTGTTACAAAATGCTTGATACAGTTCTCTGCTCTTGTTTATACATTGGGGTCATGTTGGTTATGAAGAATGCAAAATACATGTATGAAAGCAATTTGTCAAGGGACATAGAAAATATTTGAGGTGGTATGCAAACTTTAACATAGATTTATGAATAATGTGCATATTCTAAGTGAAAAAGGGCCTAATTCTGTTAAAATGCTTGAAACAGTTGTCTGCTCTTGTTTATAGATTGGGGTAATGTTGGTAAAGAAGTATGCAAAATATAAAAGCAATATGTCAATGGACATAGGAAATATATTTGAGGTGGTACGCAAACATTCCAATGCGCACGCCGACGCCGGGTTGAGTAGGATAGCTCCACTATATATTTTTCATATAAAATAGTCGAGCTAAAAAGTAAATATACTATAAAAAACAAGCTAATCTCAATCACAACTTTAATGCAATGCTTATAACAATAAAGTTACAATGATATGCCAGGGATTGAAACTAACTTTTTACTATTGTGGGCAACCATCTTTAGTATTTTGGTTACCCAGATAAAGAATAACAAGCCCAGTAATATGAACATGTGAATATTATACATTCTTTTAATATAAAAATAGATAATTAAATACATTTGCTGACAATACACAAGTTCAATGCATGATGTTTTATTATGAGCCTGAATTGAATCATGTCCTATTCCTAAATAATGAATGTTATTTAACTAGTATTGTTTCATGGTGATCAATTGTTTTTCAATTTTATTGCACTGAATTGTTGTAAGCTTAAAAAAAAGAAGTTTACCAAATTTTGAAATTGAGTTGCCCAGGCCAAAATCTATATGCCCCAGGCTTACGGGTAACCACTAATTTCCATCCCTGTATGATCTCCATTTTCTGTTCTTCCATCCCATTCTCAAAATTAATTTTAAAGCACACTATTTTTCAATAACATTTGTATAAATTACTTACCATTATCACCCGAAAAACAATTTTACAAAGCTGTAATCCTGTTGTAGAGATTTAGTTTACCATTATCAGTGTTCTCTTTTAATACCGGCAGCCAGCGATTTCGCCGGTTACATTTACTCTTGATGAAGGCTACTTTTCCCAAATATATCAAGTAAATGTCACAAATGCTTTCGTTTTACTGCATAGTTGCCGGCCATATAACTGGCTACTCATATTTTCTGGAAAACACTGAATTATGCATGACAAACACACAATACTTAAATACATTTTAGATTCGTTTTAAAAATAAATTGACACTTCCAGCTTGTCATCATTAAAATCCAAAGATTCAAATAATTATCCACGAGATACACCAACAATTGCGTAATCAAATGAATGAAAAATAAAATAAAAGTAGGATTTTACATAAATTTCAGGTTGATAAACACAACAAGGTAAAGGTAGTTGATGAGATATAATAATAATACAGTTAGTAAGGCTCGTACCCTGGGTACGGTAAATATACTAAAACGTACCCGGGAATTTTAGCACTTAATCGGTTGTTGTCGACTTTTTTGTAAAAATTAATCATGTTTACATTTATGTCAAGATTCTGTTAAATGGCCTTTATATTATCAAAACTCATTGTTAAAATCATTAATGTGGTTTGATTTTAAATCTTATATTGTTTAAAGTCGCGTCATTGTATGACGTCGTCAAGTATAATATTTTCCGAGACGTCGCACGTTCACCTTTTACCGTCATAGATTTAAAAAACAACAACATTATTTGGTTTGCGAGGTCTGTTAAATGGGGAACACCATATTCGGTATTTATATTATGTTTTAACAATTATGACATGAGTGATGTATTGGACTTCATCAATTGATGACGTTCATTGAACGAATGATAATGGCGACTAAAATTTGTTAAGCTCCGGGTTATAGCCGCGATTTGAGAGTCTTGAAAAAAATTGGGAATTTTTGCTTCGATGAAGCGGCTCATTCGGGAAAAAAAATGTGAATTTATCATGCTTAAATAATTCAGCGGTTTAACAAATAAATTTGTTTTTATTTGGTATTTTGTCTTTTTTATATAAACAGATGCAATATTGGACATGTTCAATGTTTATTCAAGTACTGCATTTTTGTTTTTCAGTTACAGTTACACTCTGAGATAAGAACTGAACAGTCAAAACATTATAGCAGATATTTTTGACCAATACAAACACTGGTTAGTCAAACAAGTTATAAGACACTTCATTCTTAAAAAAAATAATTATATTTTATTTTATTGGGAAATTGACATTTTTTTCTAATTTCGGTTTGGAATCGGGTCCGTTTGCTTTTGGGGTGCCTCCGTTTCCCGGAGGCGCAGACAGTGCTAAAACCCCTGTACACGATGGCATATTAATCATTTCTGGGAAAAATCTAGTTTTTGATAAAATGACAAAAAGTGGTGTTTTTTTATTGCGCAATCGCTATAAACACGTGGCTTGGCCGGGAGAACATGTAGCGTTAATAGCAACCCCAAGACAATTCACCCCCAGGAGACAATTCACGCGCTAGACAATTCAAATTTTATTTTAATTTTTTTTTTGTACCCAAAATATTTCGTACCCATATTTTTTTCGTACCCAATTTGTTTTCATACCCATTTTTTTCATACAATTTTTTTTTCATACCCAAATTTTTTCGTACCCTAATTTTTTTTCGGAACCATTTTTACGTACCCAAAATGTTTTTCGTACCCAAATGTGTTTGTACCCAAAAAAAAATTCGTACCCATTTTTTTCGTACCCAAATGTTTATCGTACCCAAATGTTTTTCTTACCCAATTTTTTTTTCGTACCCAATTTTTTTTCGTACCCATTTTTTTCGTACCCAATTTTTTTCATACCCATTTTTTTCGTACCCAAATTTTGTTCGTACCCAATTTGTTTGTACCCAAATGTTTTTTGTTCCCATTTTTTTTCATACCCAAATTTTTTTCGTACCCATTTTTTTCGCACCCAAATTTGTTTCGTACTTAAATTTTTTCATACCCAAATTTTTATTCGTACCCTTTTTTTCGTACCCAAATAGTTTTTCGTACCCTATTTTTTCCGTTCCCTGTATTTTTTCTTACTCTTATTTGTTTTTGTAACCCAATTTTTTTTTTGTACCAACATTTTTTTCGGACCAATTTTTTTTTCATACACAAATTGTTCGTACCCAAATTTTTTCGTACCCATTTGTCAGTACTCAAATTTGTTTTGTACCGAATTTTTTTCGTCCCCTTATTTTGTTCGTACCCTTCTTTTCGTACTCAACATTGTTTTCGTACCCAAATTTGTTTGTTTTTCGTACCCACATATTTTATCGTACCAATTTTTTATAGAAATAATCGATTTTCAATTTGATTTGATCTCTCCACTCATTCCATCGCGCGAAACCTTTAATGTGCCACAACTCAAGTAATTAATGCTGTGTAATAAATATTGTATAAGATATTTCGATATTTATTGAAAATGTTTCAAATTGTTATTTATGAAACCTTTTATTCTAATGAGTGTATGCTATTATACGGGCAAAAGCCCGCGAAGCGGGCGTTTACCGTTTATTTGTATCAATTTTCTGAAATACAGAGAGACATTACCTTATAGGCTATCAAGTCAAATAATTTGGTATTAATAATAATAATACTTATGTTCAATGTCAAATATCTCTAAAAGCAACAGATGTAAGGTGTCTTCTGATTGGCTAACACTCAAGGGTCGGTGAAAACTGTACGTCGAAGTACATTTCTCGTTCTACCTAGTAGGTCTTGTAGACTTTGGACGTCATGGTACGTCATATAGACAATTTTTTTTTCTGATTTTGATTGACAAATTTGACAGGATTTTTTTTAATCCAATAAGTTTTAGACTGCCAAATAACTAACAATACGTATTGAAAGCCATACCTGGAGCTTTCGTCTGTATACCACTGACTTCATCAGAAGAATGATTTCTACTGTTGGGAAACGTTAACACCACTAATTGTCTTCTTATTTATTATCAATGTATAATTATGTGTAACAGCATAACAACATACTTGTTTCGCAATTAAAATATTTAATAAATACAGGTATCTTGCAGGTTTCTAATTTTATTTCGCAAACTATTGTTGAATAGTTTAAATTGTGTCGCCACTAAAAAACTAGCCATTTTGTAGCAATTCTAAAATCACAGTCTAAACTGCATACACTTACCTTTACAGTTACAATTTGAATGCAAATATTAGAATGCATCATGTTATATCATCCATATTTTTTTATTTAAACATTCAAATAACACATAACACAGTACATATATAACAAGATATGTGGTATTGTGTGGATATACAAAACACTTCACATCATTTATTTGCACATAAAATAATAGTTACAAAATAAGTAAAACTCATCAACCTACATTTCAAGAATATTTACGTATATGAAATTACAAAGTGGTGTTATTGTATTACCTTTTACAAAATTAACATTGCTGGTTTTGCACTAGCCATAAAACATTTATCATGGATTAGCAAGTAACAACCAATTTATTAATTACACAATAGAACGGAAATCATATTGATTGCATTATGCATTTACTAAACAAGCTATTTGCTACTGTTTAGAATTACACTATCTTACTAAAATGATCACTGGTACTTAGTGCTTTTACATACTTGAGGTAAGTTTTGTATTACTAGTTTGACAATAATCGGCAGACACTTGTCGATATACAGACAAAATTTGCATGGAAACTTTTCATATTGTTTCAGCATTATTGCCTTCAAATTGTTAATTTAACAACCCTTTGACATTGTTTGCACATCTGATCTTATTATACCATAGCTGATTTTTGTTTATAGATAGACATATATAGACTTTTCAAAGTTCTATAAAAGTTCACACATGTTCCATCCAAGTAATCAAACAGAACCAATAAAGATCACCACAGATAATAACTGTGTGTATAGCTTGGAAATTTTGATAGTTCGGGAATCCCTCCTTTGTTGATTTCTGTAAACCAAAACTGTCAGTTTTGCTGGATATAATGGCTTGTATAATGCCCAGCTCTTGCCTTGGCAGAACAGCTTCTAAAAACGGAAAACCAACAAATATCTTAAAATTTGATCAATAATGCAGACAATTTATAAATGTCTTGTTTTTTGTTGATTTGGAATCTGGAAGATTTTTTACGTAAGATTGTGGTACGAAAATTCCAACGGTATCGGATTTTGTGGTTTTAGGCCTAAACTATTTATAGTGATATGTAACCTTTTGGGACATCGGTAAAGTGCGAGCAGACGAGGTGAAAATACTTTAAAAATTAAAGCTAAAAGACTAAAAAGTTAGATCTGAATATCTTAAAAAATTGTGAATAAATGTGTTTCTGGTGGGTAACAACGACAACTTACCAGAATATTGCTCATGATCAAACGTAAAACTTCTTTCTGAGAGCGAATGGAAAATGCGTCACAAATTCTGATACATAAACACTAGGGTGTCGTTACTGAAATACCGCGAGAATACTTGAAGAATAGAGATGCCAACTATAGTGTTTAAAACAAATAATTTTTAAACAAGCGTTTGTGATTTGTCAGGATAATAATAACAATAAGATATCGAAAAGATCAAAGCAAATAAATTCGACAGAAATCGGAGATTCGGCAATATATTAAAGACGGGTTATGTTCCCCTAAATTGTGTTCGGTGAAGACTGTTACTATATGTAGTGAACCAGTCTTCGGCTTATACCCACTGAAGAAGAGCATTCAGGGGAGATAATTGAGTAATGACCTAATTCTGGAACGGTTGCGAATAAAAACAAATAATGCGAGAATATTTAGTGCGATTCGCTACACAATTATGATGTCATTGATATAACTTTTTCTAAGGTATGTATTTACATGTGATTTAGCATATGTCGAAGTGTTTTTGATTTGTTCAAGTTCATAAATAGCATCGCGAAAATATATGTCGCGTGGCAATTTTTTTTGAGACGTATCCATATGTGGTATTCTTATGTAATTTTATGTCTAAATTCCCATATGTATGAACGGTCAACGCCCGCTTCGCGGGCTTTTGCCCGTATAATTATTGCTAAAGATTACCTTTGATAGCATGGGAACTGTTTTCGTCACATACAAACTTTCGCCGATTTTAAATTTAAGGTCATCATATTTATTATTCAGTCAAACTAATGGAACATACAAGTTATCATTTTATTAAGTTTTGGAGTTATTTCTTGATTATATTCTACGTGATTATTCTAAAGACCCTTTCTTTTGTGATGTATTAAGTTACGTTGTGATTGTAAACAATATTGCAACTCCGACTCATACTCGATCATTTTCGTACCAAACTGTTTCAAACTGTAAAAAATCAAACTTTGCTTAAGAAGTGAAAATTGAAACTGACATACTCTGGTGGATGTTTACATTGTTGAAATTTAATAAATTAATGGAATGCACTCGATTGGTAAGTAATTATTCAATTAAAATATTGCGTTTGGTTACATAAAACATCAATCTAAAATTATATTGCTAAAAATTACCTTTGATAACATGGGAACTGTTTTCGGCACATACAAAATTTGGCTGATTTAAAATTTAAGGTAATTATTATTCAGTCAAACTAATGGAACATATAAGTTATCATTTTATTAAGTTTTGGAGTTATTTCTTGAGTATATTCTACGTGATTATTCTAATTACGTTGTGATTGTAAACAATATTGCATCTTCGACTCATACTCGATCATTTTCGTACCAAACTGTTTCAAACTGTTAAAAATCAAACTGTGCTTACATACACATTGGAAATAGACTAATTCATATGTACATTTTATGAATTCTCTTTGATTTTCTTTTAGAAGCTGCTCTGTCAAATGCTGGACTTTCATTCCATGCAGCATTTTGCTGAGCAAAACTGACAGCGTGCTTTGTACTCAACAATGAAGCAATTCTGGACCTATAAAGCTTGACCGGGACTGAAACATTAGCAATTGTGACTCTGAAATTTTCATCGCTAGTGGACTGTAAAGAAACTGCAATTATTGTGAAGAGACTTTGTATGTCTGTAAGCAAAAAGAATATACAGCATAACAAATATCAGGTGTGAAAACAATGTGAAAGAATAGTGAAATTAACAATTTGCAATCAGGCATGTCAAATGAATTGTTGATATTAAAAATGATAGTTCCCAGGCAGCTCTAGACGTTTTTTTCTGTATTTCTATTACTAGTATTAATTCATAAAATGTATGCCACAATTAAAAAGCACACTCTGTTTAGAGACCATTGTGTTGTCTCATTGTGTGATGATGACTTTGAGTAATACATTGTACATTAAACAATATCTACTAGGTTGTTTTTAAGTATCAGATTTCTTGTTCATTATATAAATAAATGTTAATTTTTGCTTAAATATAAATGTGCATAATGCAGTGCCAGTAGCACACTTTGCAATATTTTTATTACAAAAGAGTGTGTTGTACACTTGAACTTATACCTATAATTAATAATCCTTGCCTAAAAATTCATTTGACACACCTGAGACCATGTTGTGTATTACTTTTACCATTATTATTTTGCACATTATGCTGACACTTTGAAAAAAATTCAAATAAGCGAAAAGCAGAAGTTAAGTCTTGTCAACTCTCTCTGATTAATTTTTTGAAGACCATATAAGAAGCAAAAGTGTAGGATACGGTATTCATTGTATTTGATGACTGCTTGTTATTATTTCTTCATAGAAGGCGTACTGGATGAGTGGAGTATTTTTTTTGGTTCTACATCTTGGATGAAGTCAACTCATTGACATTTAGTGCCATGACTGAGCGTGTTTTTTAACTAACAAACGCGTGGTAGGAACTTACCGAATATATGCAAACTCATAACAGTGTGTCTAATACTACGTACATGTGTTGAGTGCACAGACACAAAGGCGAGAAGAAAAGGGTATAAATGAACATACTGAATGTGTTATTTTGTTTATGAGCTTGAACATACAAAAACTTGACTTTAATCAATTGGGATGTACATGCAGTTTAATAATCGGGTTGTTATTTTATATTCATATTCATGTGGAAACTGCCTCATTCACATGCAATACGCAGCTGCTGTCTATATGTTTAATGCCACATTCCATAATGACTGAATATCTTTACTTTCAAAACATGAAAATGAATTAAATGAAATAAAAATAAACGAAATAATGTAATTAAATTCAGGTGAAAAATATTTGATTATATTTTATTTAAATATGGTTTGGTAAATTATTTACTGGTAAAACAATTCTTGTTGATAACACTAAATTCGTGATAAAAAGTATGTTGTTTATTTTTTGTCTCACACATAAAGTGACAGGTACACTCATATTTAGCGTTAAGCTTATGATGTGGGTCTTCATCATAAACCTAAATGTTTGCTACTAGTATTTTCTCCTTAGCACCAACCTAGTAATGTTCAATCTGTGTATGCCATAAGCGATAGTTTTACCAATTGTTAATGCCTAAGGATTCAGAAAAATACAATAAGTTTACCACATTTCATGACATAAGCTCTAACAGTGCGGAAGATATGCAAAGAGTATTGTGTCCAAAGCCAAAGGTGATATTTCTGGTCTGTGTAATTTTGCGCAGTGAATGAGGTCTATGCACTTCTTTCAAGATAGACGCAAACACTCCCGCAAGCATTGTTGCATTTATATGTTTATTAACATTAATTAAGTACAAAAAGTTTTTCATTTACATATGCAGGGGATACATTTACGATGTCGATAATTTAGACATGGGACCAAAATAATGAAGTACGGCACCTTTCTTTTTTATGCTTAAGTTAAATAAAATCGTTTTAGAAATAATCTCGCCCTAAAACATAAATGGCATCCCTGCATATTGAAAACATCAATAAAACACAGTTTCGCGAGATTTTTTTTTTTTTTTTTAATTCTAACATTGTTTTTAAAAATAAACAAAAAATGAAATACATGTTTAAGAGTTTGAAAACAGTACAAGGGGTTACTATACATAAAGCATAGCTTCATAAACGTGTTTAAGATTTAAACAAATTATATTTTATTGCTTTGCTAAATTACATATTGTTTTGTAAAGAAATTGAATGTTTTGTTGCATGATAATGTGCAGACATATATTACCCGTGTTATCTTTAACAATATGAAGAAGTGAAACTCCAGCTGCTGGAGCAGTATTGAATTTTCATTAAAACAATTAGTTGGTCCTTTATTTAAGGCAAGTGACCGATTGCCCAAACAGTACAAAACAGCACAATACAGCACAATACAAACCAACATAAACACAAAATATGAATAAAGCTGGGGTCACCGCCTTGGAACGGTCAATGCAAAACATTGGGGGTTTAATCCTGGTTATAGAGCGCTCAACCTCACACTTGGCAATATTTATAATACATTTAAGTGTAAATAAAATTTCACGTCATAGCCTTGTAACTCAAATTAAACAATAATAAAAGGGAATTTAAACGCATTCAATTTAATTACTATTTAATTACTCAATTGCATTGAAGATACAAGAGTAACAGAGTTACTACTTTTTGACGAACGATCAAATAAAACTATTAACAATAGTCAATTGTCAGAGAGAAAATATAAATAAAATGGAACGTTATAAACCCAATGACCTATGCATGTAGATTACAACTGGGAAAGTCCGTCGTATGACGTCACAAAAATCCATAATGACATAATGACGTGAACAAATTCCAGGGGCAGTACTAAATAAACATATTAATGGGGCTGTGCTAAACATCAAATAAGCTTTTGCCCGTAAATTAGGTAGCACCTATTATCATATTACGGGCAAAAGCCCACGAAGCGGGCGTTGACCGTTTATTTGTATCACTTTTCTGAAATACAAAGAGACATTACCTTATAGGGATACAAGTCATATAATTCCTGCCGTCACCTATTTTCGCGATGGAAATTCATAGAGCGCTGGAGCACATAGACACTTCGACAATCGCTATATGACACGTAGATGCATTCCTCATGAAATAATACGGCATGGCAGTAATTATTAGGTAGCGAATCGTACTCTATGTTTTTGTATTATGATTTTCTACGATCAAAATACGTCTGTTTGCCTCCCTGTGTGACACTTCCTGTTTCCCATACTGCATTGCAAATTAAAAATTGCTCTAGATGTTGTTAACAAAATCTTAAAAAAGATAACCCGTCTAAATTATTTGCGTACTTCCGGTTTACAATACCGAATAAGATTAGTTTCGAATTAACTTCTTCAATGAACCCAATATTCTATAGTTAATATTATCCCTTTTCATAAATAAACAATTGTTTAAAAGTTTAATTTGTTCACAACATGAACGGCCGCGTTTCTTTCGTCGACATGTCTGTGTGACGTCACTGCTTTCGTCAATACGTCAATTAGAAGTAAAAATTGAAACTGACATACTCTGGTGGATGTTAACATTGTTAAATTTAATAAATTAATGGAATGCACTCGATTGGTAAGTCATTATTCAATTAAAATATTGCGTTTGGTTACATAAAACATCAATCTATATAATATTGCTAAAGATTACCTTTGATAACATGGGAACTGTTTTCGTCACATACAAACTTTTGCCGATTTTAAATTAAAGGTAATTATTATTCAGTCAAACTAATGGAACATAAAAGTTATCATTTTATTAAGTTTTGGAGTTATTTCTTGAGTATATTCTACGTGATTATTCTAAAGACCCTTTCTTTTGTGATGTATTAAGTTACGTTGTGATTGTAAACAATATTGCATCTCCGACTCATACTCGATCATTTTCGTACAGTGAGGTCGTCAGTTCCGAATCACTATCGAAACTACCCATGTATATTTTAAAACGGCGATCGATTTTAATTTCGGATATAGGGCGTATTACATATAATATTTTAACCTCTATGCTTCGCTTACCTTGATTTTGAATTTGGTTCTAAATATAAATGAGTGTTTATGTTATTTCTAAACCGAAACCTTTCTCCATTTCCGGTTAATATTCTCCAATAGCGAATCACGTGACAGAAGGTGCACTTTATGACTAGGGATCGTCTCAAAACAAACTCGAACTGTCAAAATAGTTTATTTAACGTTCATAACAATATAACCAGACTAGCTTTTGATCACAGATTTTTGTAAAAACTATAACAATAAAGAAAGCAAAAAGTAAAAAATAACAAAACAAAATTAAATGGACCTCTACCTGAGATCACACAATTAAGGGCACCTGCATAGAATATACATATGTACTACAATATACAGCATACTGTTTCCAAGCAACAACATAGAAAACAAAAAGAAGGAATAGATCAAACGAAATAAAATGGGTCCTACCTGAGATCACACACTTGCACTTGCATAAAATATACTATAATATACAATCTTATGTTGCCCCATGTTATCTTAGATAAGCCTTTGCACAAGCTTTCTGAGAGGAAAGTTTCATTTCTCAGAGCACAAACTAGAGAGTCTGAACAAACAATTACATGAAACCAGAAAATAATGCGCGATTTCAACCTGTGTAGGTTGCACATGACAATTCAAGATAACAGTTTATGCAAATAACAATGACCAGTTTTCTCAAAGAGTATCCAATAATTGAATAGTCCTGCTCTGCTCCGACATGGATGGTACATTTTAATGCAAAAGGCAGTGATAAAAAATAAATACATATATCAATGTAGTGTTAATGCGTGTATAGGACAGCATTTTTTGATACTGAAATATCAGTAAAAATAAATGGAAACAACCTATCGTTGTATGAATCAAATCTTGATAGCTTACCATACAGTATTGTCACACAAAACTATGAGGATGTATAAGGAAGCAACAGCACACAATGCATGTCAAGGTTCTATTGTAGTAAATATTCATGTAAACTTTATCCAGATAATATGCTTATGAAGGTGTTTTAATCTCACTTGACTAAGAAAATCTATTTTAAAGGATAAGCAAAATATACATAATAACATTTAAAGTGATGTTTTGTGCAAACTTATTCCACAAAATATAAGTGGAACATGGGCTAACTTGTCTACAACACGACATATATAGACTGCTGCCCCAGATACTGGATTTAAAATATTTTATTAAAATATACCATTTCTTTTTTCAGAGGGGATGAACCCAGTCTCACAAATCATATTAATTCAAAATATGAAAAAGTCAACTGACCATGAACAATAACTAAATCAATTTCTAGACAAATAGGAATTCAAGCTTTTGGTAAAAACTAGAAAAAACAAACAAACTAGGAACCAATTAAAATAAAATAAGGAAAAGGTTGGTAAATAAGCAACTGCTGGAGAGCTTTGGCAAGTGTACAAAACTCATAAATTCACATGGGTAGAGCTAAACACACCATAGATGCATGGGTGAAAGGTCTGGGCTGCTGCAATTCCCCCATTGCCTATCGGGGCACGTCTGTGTCCTTCACAATACTAAAAAAAATTAATATAAGCCTTACTATTTTAATTATATCTCACGTGACTAGCACATGTAAATTCCCATTTACCCATATTACAGTCACATGCGACATTATTTTATCACCATTTTTTAGCTGAAAATAGCACCATCAGTTTTCCGCATCAAGAGAATATATAAATATACTGCATTTACTTCATTTTTCTTTCTGGCATTTGCATATTTTTTTAAATAAAAACAAAAATAAAATCACACAATTTTAAATTTTTATAATCAGATTTATTAAATTGGAATACATTGTTTTCCTTTGTCTATGAGTTAATACCAGCAACCTTCCTTTTAAACGTCCGTACATTCAGATATGTATGTGCCAGAGTGCTTAGTAAATGAATAAACAAGCAATTTTCAATTGTGTTTCTCTTATTAATTTGTTGTGTTTTCTTTGTTCAGTATAATACAATAAATATCACATCCATACAGGTTGATAAAACTGGGTTAGGTTAACATAACCATTCTCGGGTAAACATTATGTTGTTATCACCCTGTATGGGATGTGATACATGTATTTATATATGTTTAAAAATAAAATTGCAATGTAACTTCAAGCATTTTAAAGAAATAAAAGATAAACTTGAATTCTATTTTTAAACAGTATAAAATAATTAATAGTAAGATGCTCATATATTAATGGTTACATAATTTTTTGAAGCCCCTGTTGCTTCTAGTAAGTTCTACTCACATGTTTTCATAGTAGCAACATCATGTTTCCTATTCAATAATGCAATATAAAAAATGCTGGTTGGGACCAAATAAAATTACATTGTTTTCAAGCAGTATTAAGCATTAAAAATAATAGCATTTCATCACAGGCCAAGTGTAAAGGCCAATAATAAAATTTACAATATCACTTAACAATGTTTGACGGTAAAAAATTCGTTTGAGATTACCCCTGGTTTACTTCATGTCTGTTTCAGAACTGACACCTGTGGCAGTGAGTCATTTTCGAGACTCTAAATTCACAGTTTGACTGCAAATGTATAAATCTTATTGTTTTCTTATTTCCTGATAAATTACCTTCAAATCAATACCAAGATCACTTACCATGCACAATCCGTTATAGAAGCAAACGTGTTCTAATTTCCGATGACCGATCGCGAAGACAGGATTTTGCCGCCATTCGATAATATGTCTGCGAGCGTTTCGACAATTCAGAGTGTTTACATTTGTCTATTTTCTTCCGGTTTGTTGCGAAAAAAATCATCAAATATTAAGGTGTATGGCTGTACAATTTGTTCAAACATAAGTGGTAAGACTTATTTGTCAATGTTGAAAGAAATGTAATTTGTTTCGGAACTGGCGACTTTTCGGAACTGACGACCTGACTGTACCAAACTGTTTCAAACTGTAAAAAATCAAACTGTGCTTACATACACATTGGAAATAGACTAATTCATATGTACATTTTATGGATTCTTTTTGATTTTCTTTTAGAAGCTGCTCTGTCAAATGCTGGACTTCACACATTCCATGCAGCATTCTGCTGAGCAAAACTGACTGCGTGCTTTGTACTCAACAATGAAGCAATTCTGGACCAATAAAGCTTGACCGGGACTGAAACATTCGCAATTGTGACTCTGTAATGTTCAACGTTAGTGGACTGTAAAGAAACTGCAATTATTGTGAAGAGACTCTGTATGTCTGTAAGCAAAAAGAATATACAGAATAACAAATATTAGTAGTGAAAACAATGTGATAGAATAGTGAAATTAACAATTTGCAATCAGGCATGTCAAATGAATTGTTGATAATAAAAATATTAGTTCCCAGGCAGCTCTAGACGTTTTTTCTGTATTTCTATTACTAGTATTAATTCATAAAATGTATGACACAATTAAAAAGCACACTCTGTTTAGAGACCATTGTGTTGTCTCATTGTGTGATGATGACTTTGAGTAATACATTGTACATTAAACAATATCTACTTAGTTGTTTTTAAGTATCAGATTTCTTGTTTATTATATAAATGAATGTTAATGTTTGCTTAAATATAAATGTGCATAATGCAGTGCCAGTAGCACACTTTGCAATATTTTTATTACAAAATAGTGTGTTGTACACTTGAACTTCTACCTATAATTAATTATCCTTGCCTAAAAATTCATTTGACACACCTGAGACCATGTTGTGTATTACCATAATTATTTTGCACATTATGCTGACACTTTGAAAAAATTGCAAATAAGCGAAAAGCTGAAGTTTAGTCGTGTCAACCGTCTCTGATTAATTTTTTGAAGACCAAAAACAAGCGAAAGTATAGGATACGGTAGTCATTTTATTTGATGACTGCTTGTTATTATTTGAGTTGCATACCTTGTTATATATATATTTGATAGTGAAATATTTTTTTTCAGAAAAGTTAATTTTTCTTTATAATATGATTATTTATCATTGAAAATGATGTTTTCACAAATTAATATCATAGCCACACGCTTCCCACCTGTGCATGTTACTATCGTCTGCAACAAAAGGCTAATTAGTGATCTGGTAACAAACCATGCCCTTGGGGCTTGTTTGTTCACGATGTGTTGACTTAATACGCCCCCGGCAGTCATGTACTGGTAAGGGTGTTATATGTGTATTTATGTCGATGTTTCTGGCGATTTATACGGCCTGAAAACAGGAATTTAGAGACCAAAAGGGCATTTGACAGAAAAATGGAGGGGCGCTTTTTGAGGGGGCAAATTTTAGAGCGGCGGAGCACCCCTCTATTTATTGCTAGCTGGAGCACTGACTATTACTAGGAACTTAATTTAAACGAGTTCAACAGTGTCTATTCAGTATTATACAATTTTATTTTTCAAATACCTTCATATGTCCAAACTGTGCTTATACTGCATGCCTTCGATGAATTTTTACATATTTCACAATAAAAACGGGTTTCCCCTTCAATCTTTTCAACGATTGGCAACGGCAATTGTCCCTTCCACTCTAGTTGAAATAATTCGAGTTCAGAATAAATCTGAAAAGTCTGCCAAAGCAAAAATCATCAAAAGACTCTAAGACGGCAATTTATACGGGTAAAAGCACACGAAGCGGGCGTTGACCGTTTATTTGTATCACTTTTCTGAAATACAAAGAGACATTACCTTATAGGGATACAAGTCAAATAATTCCTGCCGTCACCTATTTTCGCGATGGAAATTCATAGAGCGCTGGAGCACATAGACACATCGACAAACGCTATATGACACGTAGATGCATTCCTCATGAAATAATACGGCATGGTAGTAATTATTAAGTAGCGAATCGTACTCTATGTTATTGTATTATGATTTTCTACGATCAAAATACGTCTGTTTGCCTCCCTGTGTGACACTTCCTGTTGCCCATAATGCATTGCAAATTAAAAATTGCTCTAGATGTTGTTAACAAAATCTTAAAAAAGATAACCCGTCTTAATTATTTGCGTACTTCCGGTTTACAATACCGAAAAAGATTAGTTTCGAATTAACTTCTTCAATGAACCCAATATTCTATAGTTAATATTATCCCTTTTCATAAATAAACAATTGTTTTAAAGTTTAATTTGTTCACAACATGAACGGCCGCGTTTCTTTCGTCGACATGTCTGTATGACGTCACTGCTTTCGTCAATACGTCATTCAGAAGTAAAAATTGAAACTGACATACTCTGGTGGATGTTAATATTGTTAAATTTAATAAATTAATGGAATGCACTCGATTGGTAAGTCATTATTCAATTAAAATATTGCGTTTGGTTACATAAAACATCAATCTATATAATATTGCTAAAGATTACCTTTGATAACATGGGAACTGTTTTCGGCCCATACAAAATTTCGCCGATTTTAAATTTAAGGTCATTATTATTCAGTCAAACTAATGGAACATAAAAGTTATCATTTTATTAAGTTTTGGAGTTATTTCTTGAGTATATTCTACGTGATTATTCTAAAGACCCTTTCTTTTGTGATGTATAAAGTTATGTTGTGATTGTAAACAATATTGCATCTCCGACTCATACTCGATCATTTTCGTACCAAACTGTTTCAAACTGTAAAAAATCAAACTGTGCTTACATACACAATGGAAATAAACTAATTCATATGTACATGTTATGGATTCTTTTTGATTTTCTTTTAGAAGCTGCTCTGTCAAATGCTGGACTTCACACATTCCATGCAGCATTCTGCTGAGCAAAACTGACTGCGTGCTTTGTACTCAACAACGAAGCAATTCTGGACCTATAAAGCTTGACCGGGACTGAAACATTCGCAATTGTGACTCTGTAATGTTCAACGTTAGTGGACTGTAAAGAAACTGCAATTATTGTGAAGAGACTCTGTATGTCTGTAAGCAAAAAGAATATACAGCACTGAGCATAACAAATATCAGTAGTGAAAACAATGTGAAAGAATAGTGAAATTAACAATTTGCAATCAGGCATGTCAAATGAATTGTTGATAATAAAAATGATAGTGCCCAGGCAGCTCGAGACGTTCTTTCTGTATTTCTATTACTAGTATTAATTCATAAAATGTATGCCACAATTAAAAAGCACACTCTGTTTAGAGACCATTGTGTTGTCTCATTGTGTGATGATGACTTTGAGTAATACATTGTCCATTAAACAATATCTACTAAGTTGTTTTTAAGTATCAGATTTCTTGTTTAATATATAAATGAATGTTAATGTTTGCTTAAATATAAATGTACATAATGCAGTGCCAGTAGCACACCTTGCAATATTTTTTATTACAAAATAGTGTGTTGTACACTTGAACTTATACCTATAATTAATTATCCTTGCCTAAAAATTCATTTGACACACCTGAGACCATGTTGTGTATTACCATTATTATTTTGCACATTTTGCTGACACTTTGAAAAAATTGCAAAATAAGCGGAAGCAGGAGTTTAGTCTTGTCAACTGTCTCTGATTAATTTTTTGAAGACCATATAAGAAGCGAAAGTGTAGGATACGGTATTCATTTTATTTGATGACTGCTTGTTATTATTTCTTCATAGAAGGCGTACTGGATAAGTGGAGTATTTTTTCTTTGGTTCTACATCTTTGATGAAGCCACAATTAAAAAGCACACTCTGTTTAGAGACCATTGTGTTGTCTCATTGTACATTAAACAATATCTACTAGGTTGTTTTTAAGTATCAGATTTCTTGTTAATTATATAAATAAATGTTAATTTTTGCTTAAATATAAATGTGCATAATGCAGTGCCAGTAGCACACTTTGCAATATTTTTATTACAAAAGAGTGTGTTGTACACTTGAACTTATACCTATAATTAATAATCCTTGCCTATAAATTCATTTGACACACCTGAGACCATGTTGTGTATTACTTTTACCATTATTATTTTGCACATTATGCTGACACTTTGAAAAAAATTCAAATAAGCGAAAAGCAGAAGTTTAGTCTTGTCAACTCTCTCTGATTAATTTTTTGAAGACCATATAAGAAGCGAAAGTGTAGGATACGGTATTCATTGTATTTGATGACTGCTTGTTATTATTTCTTCATAGAAGGCGTACTGGATGAGTGGAGTATTTTTTTTGGTTCTACATCTTTGATGAAGTCAACTCATTGACATTTAGTGCCATGACTGAGCGTGTTTTTTAACTAACAAACGCGTGGTAGGAACTTACCGAATATATGCAAACTCATAACAGTGTGTCTAATACTACGTACATGTGTTGAGTGCACAGACACAAAGGCGAGAAGAAAAGGGTATAAATGAACATACTGAATGTGTTATTTTGTTTATGAGCTTGAACATACAAAAACTTGACTTTAATCAATTGGGATGTACATGCAGTTTAATAATCGGGTTGTTATTTTATATTCATATTCATGTGGAAACTGCCTCATTCACATGCAATACGCAGCTGCTGTCTATATGTTTAATTCCACATTCCATAATGACTGAATATCTTTACTTTCAAAACATGAAAATGAATTAAATGAAATGAAAATAAACGAAATAATGTAATTAAATTCAGGTGAAAAATATTTGATTATATTTTATTTAAATATGGTTTGGTAAATTATTTACTGGTAAAACAATTCTTGTTGATAACAGTAAATTCGTGATAATAAGTATGTTGTTGTTTATTTTTTGTCTCACACATAAAGTGACAGGTACACTCATATATTTAGCGTTAAGCTTATGATGTGGGTCTTCATCATAAATCTAAATTTTTGCTACTAGTATTTTCTCCTTAGCACCAACCTAGTAATGTTCAATCTGTGTATGCAATAAGCGATAGTTTTTACCAATTGTTAATGCCTAAGGATTCAGAAAAATACAATAAGTTTACCACATTTCATGACATAAGCTCTAACAGTGCGGAAGATATGCAAAGAGTATTGTGTCCAAAGCCAAAGGTGATATTTCTGGTCTGTGTAATTTTGCGCAGTGAATGAGGTCTATGCACTTCTTTCAAGATAGACGCAAACACTCCCGCAAGCATTGTTGCATTTATATGTTTATTAACATTAATTAAGTACAAAAAGTTTTTCATTCACATATGCAGGGGATACATTTACGATGTCGATAATTTAGACATGGGACCAAAATAATGAAGTACGGCACCTTTCTTTTTTATGCTTAAGTTAAATAAAATCGTTTTAGAAATAATCTCGCCCTAAAACATAAATGGCATCCCTGCATATTGAAAACATCAATAAAGCACAGTTTCGCGAGATTTTTTTTTTTTTTTAATTCTAACATTGTTTTTAAAAGTAAACAAAAAATGAAATACATGTTTAAGAGTTTGAAAACAGTACAAGGGGTTACTATACATAAAGCATAGCTTCATAAACGTGTTTAAGATTTAAACAAATTATATTTTATTGCTTTGCTAAATTACATATTGTTTTGTAAAGAAATTGAATGTTTTGTTGCATGATAATGTGCAGACATATATTACCCGTGTTATCTTTAACAATATGAAGAAGTGAAACTCCAGCTGCTGGAGCAGTATTGAATTTTCATTAAAACAATTAGTTGGTCCTTTATTTAAGGCAAGTGACCGATTGCCCAAACAGTACAAAACAGCACAATACAGCACAATACAAACCAACATAAACACAAAATATGAATAAAGCTGGGGTCACCGCCTTGGAACGGTCAAAGCAAAACATTGGGGGTTTAATACTGGTTATAGAGCGCTCAACCTCACACTTGGCCCAGCAATATTTATAATACATTTAAGTGTAAATAAAATTTCACGTCATAGCCTTGTAACTCAAATTAAACAATAATAAAAGGGAATTAAAACGCATTCAATTTAATTACTATTTAATTACTCAATTGCATTGAAGATACAAGAGTAACAGAGTTACAACTTTTTGACGAACGATCAAATAAAACTATTAACAATTGTCAATTGTCAGAGAGAAAATATAAATAAAATGGAACGTTATAAACCCAATGACCTATGCATGTAGATTACAACTGGGAAAGTCCGTCGTATGACGTCACAAAAATCCATAATGACATAATGACGTGAACAAATTCCAGGGGCAGTACTAAATAAAAATATTAATGGGGCTGTGCTAAACATCAAATAAGCTTTTGCCCGTAAATTAGGTAGCACCTATTATCATATTACGGGCAAAAGCCCACGAAGCGGGCGTTGACCGTTTATTTGTATCACTTTTCTGAAATACAAAGAGACATTACCTTATAGGGATACAAGTCATATAATTCCTGCCGTCACCTATTTTCGCGATGGAAATTCATAGAGCGCTGGAGCACATAGACACTTCGACAATCGCTATATGACACGTAGATGCATTCCTCATGAAATAATACGGCATGGCAGTAATTATTAGGTAGCGAATCGTACTCTATGTTTTTGTATTATGATTTTCTACGATCAAAATACGTCTGTTTGCCTCCCTGTGTGACACTTCCTGTTTCCCATAATGCATTGCAAATTAAAAATTGCTCTAGATGTTGTTAACAAAATCTTAAAAAAGATAACCCGTCTAAATTATTTGCGTACTTCCGGTTTACAATACCGAATAAGATTAGTTTCGAATTAACTTCTTCAATGAACCCAATATTCTATAGTTAATATTATCCCTTTTCATAAATAAACAATTGTTTAAAAGTTTAATTTGTTCACAACATGAACGGCCGCGTTTCTTTCGTCGACATGTCTGTGTGACGTCACTGCTTTCGTCAATACGTCAAGTAGAAGTAAAAATTGAAACTGACATACTCTGGTGGATGTTAACATTGTTAAATTTAATAAATTAATGGAATGCACTCGATTGGTAAGTCATTATTCAATTAAAATATTGCGTTTGGTTACATAAAACATCAATCTATATAATATTGCTAAAGATTACCTTTGATAACATGGGAACTGTTTTCGTCACATACAAACTTTTGCCGATTTTAAATTAAAGGTAATTATTATTCAGTCAAACTAATGGAACATAAAAGTTATCATTTTATTAAGTTTTGGAGTTATTTCTTGAGTATATTCTACGTGATTATTCTAAAGACCCTTTCTTTTGTGATGTATTAAGTTACGTTGTGATTGTAAACAATATTGCATCTCCGACTCATACTCGATCATTTTCGTACAGTGAGGTCGTCAGTTCCGAATCACTATCGAAACTACCCATGTATATTTTAAAACGGCGATCGATTTTAATTTCGGATATAGGGCGTATTACATATAATATTTTAACCTCTATGCTTCGCTTACCTTGATTTTGAATTTGGTTCTAAATATAAATGAGTGTTTATGTTATTTCTAAACCGAAACCTTTCTCCATTTCCGGTTAATATTCTCCAATAGCGAATCACGTGACAGAAGGTGCACTTTATGACTAGGGATCGTCTCAAAACAAACTCGAACTGTCAAAATAGTTTATTTAACGTTCATAACAATATAACCAGACTAGCTTTTGATCACAGATTTTTGTAAAAACTATAACAATAAAGAAAGCAAAAAGTAAAAAATAACAAAACAAAATTAAATGGACCTCTACCTGAGATCACACAATTAAGGGCACCTGCATATAATATACATATGTACTACAATATACAGCATACTGTTTCCAAGCAACAACATAGAAAACAAAAAGAAGGAATAGATCAAACGAAATAAAATGGGTCCTACCTGAGATCACACACTTGCACTTGCATAAAATATACTATAATATACAATCTTATGTTGCCCCATGTTATCTTAGATAAGCCTTTGCACAAGCTTTCTGAGAGGAAAGTTTCATTTCTCAGAGCACAAACTAGAGAGTCTTAACAAACAATTACATGAAACCAGAAAATAATGCGCGATTTCAACCTGTGTAGGTTGCACATGACAATTCAAGATAACAGTTAATGCAAATAACAATGACCAGTTTTCTCAAAGAGTATCCAATAATTGAATAGTCCTGCTCTGCTCCGACATGGATGGTACATTTTAATGCAAAAGGCAGTGATAAAAAATAAATACATATATCAATGTAGTGTTAATGCGTGTATAGGACAGCATTTTTGATACTGAAATATCAGTAAAAATAAATGGAAACAACCTATCGTTGTATGAATCAAATCTTGATAGCATACCATACAGTATTGTCACACAAAACTATGAGGATGTATAAGGAAGCAACAGCACACAATGCATGTCAAGGTTCTATTGTAGTAAATATTCATGTAAACTTTATCCAGATTATATGCTTATGAAGGTGTTTAAATCTCACTTGACTAAGAAAATCTATTTTAAAGGATAAGCAAAATATACATAATAACATTTAAAGTGATGTTTTGTGCAAACTTATTCCACAAAATATAAGTGGAACATGGGCTAACTTTCCTACAACACGACATATATAGACTGCTGCCCCAGATACTGGATTTAAAATATTTTATTAAAATATACCATTTCTTTTTTCAGAGGGGATGAACCCAGTCTCACACATCATATTAATTCAAAATATGAAAATGTCAACTGACCATGAACAATAACTAAATCAATTTCTAGACAAATAGGAATTCAAGCTTTTGGTAAAAACTAGAAAAAACAAACAAACTAGGAACCAATTAAAATAAAATAAGGAAAAGGTTGGTAAATAAGCAACTGCTGGAGAGCTTTGGCAAGTGTACAACACTCATAAATTCACATGGGTAGAGCTAAACACACCATAGATGCATGGGTGAAAGGTCTGGGCTGCTGCAATTCCCCCATTGCCTATCGGGGCACGTCTGTGTCCTTCACAATACTAAAAAAAAAATTAATATAAGCCTTACTATTTTAATTATATCTCACGTGACTAGCACATGTAAATTCCCATTTACCCATATTACAGTCACATGCGACATTATTTTATCACCATTTTTTAGCTGAAAATAGCACCATCAGTTTTCCGCATCAAGAGAATATATAAATATACTGCATTTACTTCATTTTTCTTTCTGGCATTTGCATATTTTTTTAAATAAAAACAAAAATAAAATCACACAATTTTTAATTTTTATAATCAGATTTATTAAATTGGAATACATTGTTTTCCTTTGTCTATGAGTTAATACCAGCAACCTTCCTTTTAAACGTCCGTACATTCAGATATGTATGTGCCAGAGTGCTTAGTAAATGAATAAACAAGCAATTTTCAATTGTGTTTCTCTTATTCATTTGTTGTGTTTTCTTTGTTCAGTATAATACAATAAATATCACATCCATACAGGTTGATAAAACTGGGTTAGGTTAACATAACCATTCTCGGGTAAACATTATGTTGTTATCACCCTGTATGGGATGTGATACATGTATTTATATATGTTTAAAAATAAAATTGCAATGTAACTTCAAGCATTTTAAAGAAATAAAAGATAAACTTGAATTCTATTTTTAAACAGTATAAAGTAATTAATAGTAAGATGCTCATATATTAATGGTTACATAATTTTTTGAAGCCCCTGTTGCTTCTAGTAAGTTCTACTCACATGTTTTCATAGTAGCAACATCATGTTTCCTATTCAATAATGCAATATAAAAAATGCTGGTTGGGACCAAATAAAATTACATTGTTTTCAAGCAGTATTAAGCATTAAAAATAATAGCATTTCATCACAGGCCAAGTGTAAAGGCCAATAATAAAATTTACAATATCACTTAACAATGTTTGACAGTTAAAAATTCGTTTGAGATTACCCCTGGTTTACTTCATGTCTGTTTCAGAACTGACACCTGTGGCAGTGAGTCATTTTCGAGACTCTAAATTCACAGTTTGACTGCAAATGTATAAATCTTATTGTTTTCTTATTTCCTGATAAATTACCTTCAAATCAATACCAAGATCACTTACCATGCACAATCCGTTATAGAAGCAAACGTGTTCTAATTTCCGATGACCGATCGCGAAGACAGGATTTTGCCGCCGTTCGAGAATATGTCTGCGAGCGTTTGACAATTCAGAGTGTTTACATTTGTCTATTTTCTTCCGGTTTGTTGCGAAAAAAAAATCAAATATTAAGGTGTATGGCTGTACAATTTGTTCAAACATAAGTGGTAAGACTTATTTTTCAATGTTGAAAGAAATGTAATTTGTTTCGGAACTGGCGACTTTTCGGAACTGACGACCTGACTGTACCAAACTGTTTCAAACTGTAAAAAATCAAACTGTGCTTACATACACATTGGAAATAGACTAATTCATATGTACATTTTATGGATTCTTTTTGATTTTCTTTTAGAAGCTGCTCTGTCAAATGCTGGACTTCACACATTCCATGCAGCATTCTGCTGAGAAAAACTGACTGCGTGCTTTGTACTCAACAATGAAGCAATTCTGGACCAATAAAGCTTGACCGGGACTGAAACATTCGCAATTGTGACTCTGTAATGTTCAACGTTAGTGGACTGTAAAGAAACTGCAATTATTGTGAAGAGACTCTGTATGTCTGTAAGCAAAAAGAATATACAGAATAACAAATATTAGTAGTGAAAACAATGTGATAGAATAGTGAAATTAACAATTTGCAATCAGGCATGTCAAATGAATTGTTGATAATAAAAATGATAGTTCCCAGGCAGCTCTAGACGTTTTTTCTGTATTTCTATTACTAGTATTAATTCATAAAATGTATGACACAATTAAAAAGCACACTCTGTTTAGAGACCATTGTGTTGTCTCATTGTGTGATGATGACTTTGAGTAATACATTGTACATTAAACAATATCTACTAAGTTGTTTTTAAGTATCAGATTTCTTGTTTATTATATAAATGAATGTTAATGTTTGCTTAAATATAAATGTGCATAATGCAGTGCCAGTAGCACATTTTGCAATATTTTTATTACAAAATAGTGTGTTGTACACTTGAACTTATACCTATAATTAATTATCCTTGCCTAAAAATTCATTTGACACACCTGAGACCATGTTGTGTATTACCATTATTATTTTGCACATTATGCTGACACTTTGAAAAAATTGCAAATAAGCGAAAAGCTCAAGTTTAGTCGTGTCAACCGTCTCTGATTAATTTTTTGAAGACCAAAAACAAGCGAAAGTATAGGATACGGTAGTCATTTTATTTGATGACTGCTTGTTATTATTTGAGTTGCATACCTTGTTATATATATATTTGATAGTGAAATATTTTTTTTCAGAAAAGTTAATTTTTCTTTATAATATGATTATTTATCATTGAAAATGATGTTTTCACAAATTAATATCATAGCCACACGCTTCCCACCTGTGCATGTTACTATCGTCTGCAACAAAAGGCTAATTAGTGATCTGGTAACAAACCATGCCCTTGGGGCTTGTTTGTTCACGATGTGTTGACTTAATACGCCCCCGGCAGTCATGTACTGGTAAGGGTGTTATATGTGTATTCATGTCGATGTTTCTGGCGATTTATACGGCCTGAAAACAGGAATTTAGAGACCAAAAGGGCATTTGACAGAAAAATAGATTGGCGCTTTTTGAGGGGGCAAATTTTAGAGCGGCGGAGCACCCCTCTATTTATTGCTAGCTGGAGCACTGACTATTACTAGGAACTTAATTTAAACGAGTTCAACAGTGTCTATTCAGTATTATACAATTTTATTTTTCAAATACCTTCATATGTCCAAACTGTGCTTATACTGCATGCCTTCGATGAATTTTTACATATTTCACAATAAAAACGGGTTTCCCCTTCAATCTTTTCAACGATTGGCAACGGCAATTGTCCCTTCCACTCTAGCTGAAATAATTCGAGTTCAGAATAAATCTGAAAAGTCTGCCAAAGCAAAAATCATCAAAAGACTCTAAGACGGCAATTTATACGGGCAAAAGCACACGAAGCGGGCGTTGACCGTTTATTTGTATCACTTTTCTGAAATACAAAGAGACATTACCTTATAGGGATACAAGTCAAAAAATTCCAGCCGTCACCTATTTTCGCGATGGAAATTCATAGAGCGCTGGAGCACATAGACACATCGACAAACGCTATATGACACGTAGATGCATTCCTCATGAAATAATACGGCATGGTAGTAATTATTAGGTAGCGAATCGTACTCTATGTTATTGTATTATGATTTTCTACGATCAAAATACGTCTGTTTGCCTCCCTGTGTGACACTTCCTGTTGCCCATAATGCATTGCAAATTAAAAATTGCTCTAGATGTTGTTAACAAAATCTTAAAAAAGATAACCCGTCTAAATTATTTGCGTACTTCCGGTTTACAATACCGAAAAAGATTAGTTTCGAATTAACTTCTTCAATGAACCCAATATTTTATAGTTAATATTATCCCTTTTCATAAATAAACAATTGTTTTAAAGTTTAATTTGTTCACAACATGAACGGCCGCGTTTCTTTCGTCGACATGTCTGTATGACGTCACTGCTTTCGTCAATACGTCATTCAGAAGTAAAAATTGAAACTGACATACTCTGGTGGATGTTAATATTGTTAAATTTAATAAATTAATGGAATGCACTCGATTGGTAAGTCATTATTCAATTAAAATATTGCGTTTGGTTACATAAAACATCAATCTATATAATATTGCTAAAGATTACCTTTGATAACATGGGAACTGTTTTCGGCCCATACAAAATTTCGCCGATTTTAAATTTAAGGTAATTATTATTCAGTCAAACTAATGGAACATAAAAGTTATCATTTTATTAAGTTTTGGAGTTATTTCTTGAGTATATTCTACGTGATTATTCTAAAGACCCTTTCTTTTGTGATGTATAAAGTTACGTTGTGATTGTAAACAATATTGCATCTCCGACTCATACTCGATCATTTTCGTACCAAACTGTTTCAAACTGTAAAAAATCAAACTGTGCTTACATACACAATGGAAATAGACTAATTCATATGTACATGTTATGGATTCTTTTTGATTTTCTTTTAGAAGCTGCTCTGTCAAATGCTGGACTTCACACATTCCATGCAGCATTCTGCTGAGCAAAACTGACTGCGTGCTTTGTACTCAACAACGAAGCAATTCTGGACCTATAAAGCTTGACCGGGACTGAAACATTCGCAATTGTGACTCTGTAATGTTCAACGTTAGTGGACTGTAAAGAAACTGCAATTATTGTGAAGAGACTCTGTATGTCTGTAAGCAAAAAGACTATACAGCACTGAGCATAACAAATATCAGTAGTGAAAACAATGTGAAAGAATAGTGAAATTAACATTTGCAATCAGGCATGTCAAATGAATTGTTGATAATAAAAATGATAGTGCCCAGGCAGCTCGAGACGTTCTTTCTGTATTTCTATTACTAGTATTAATTCATAAAATGTATGCCGCAATTAAAAAGCACACTCTGTTTAGAGACCATTGTGTTGTCTCATTGTGTGATGATGACTTTGAGTAATACATTGTACATTAAACAATATCTACTAAGTTGTTTTTAAGTATCAGATTTCTTGTTTAATATATAAATGAATGTTAATGTTTGCTTAAATATAAATGTACATAATGCAGTGCCAGTAGCACACCTTGCAATATTTTTTATTACAAAATAGTGTGTTGTACACTTGAACTTATACCTATAATTAATTATCCTTGCCTAAAAATTCATTTGACACACCTGAGACCATGTTGTGTATTACCATTATTATTTTGCACATTTTGCTGACACTTTGAAAAAAATTGCAAAATAAGCGGAAGCAGAAGTTTAGTCTTGTCAACTGTCTCTGATTAATTTTTTGAAGACCATATAACAAGCGAAAGTGTAGGATACGGTATTCATTTTATTTGATGACTGCTTGTTATTATTTCTTCATAGAAGGCGTACTGGATAAGTGGAGTATTTTTTTTTTTGGTTCTACATCTTTGATGAAGCCACAATTAAAAAGCACACTCTGTTTAGAGACCATTCTGTTGTCTCATTGTGTGATGATGACTTTGAGTAATACATTGTACATTAAACAATATCTACTAGGTTGTTTTTAAGTATCAGATTTCTTGTTTATTATATAAATGAATGTTAATGTTTGCTTAAATATAAATGTGCATAATGCAGTGCCAGTAGCACACTTTGCAATATTTTTATTACAAAAGAGTGTGTTGTACACTTGAACTTATACCTATAATTAATAATCCTTACCTAAAAATTCATTTGACACACCTGAGACCATGTTGTGTATTACTTTTACCATTATTATTTTGCACATTATGCTGACACTTTGAAAAAAATTCAAATAAGCGAAAAGCAGAAGTTTAGTCTTGTCAACTCTCTCTGATTAATTTTTTGAAGACCATATAAGAAGCGAAAGTGTAGGATACGGTATTCATTGTATTTGATGACTGCTTGTTATTATTTCTTCATAGAAGGCGTACTGGATGAGTGGAGTATTTTTTTTGGTTCTACATCTTTGATGAAGTCAACTCATTGACATTTAGTGCCATGACTGAGCGTGTTTTTTAACTAACAAACGCGTGGTAGGAACTTACCGAATATATGCAAACTCATAACAGTGTGTCTAATACTACGTACATGTGTTGAGTGCACAGACACAAAGGCGAGAAGAAAAGGGTATAAATGAACATACTGAATGTGTTATTTTGTTTATGAGCTTGAACATACAAAAACTTGACTTTAATCAATTGGGATGTACATGCAGTTTAATAATCGGGTTGTTATTTTATATTCATATTCATGTGGAAACTGCCTCATTCACATGCAATACGCAGCTGCTGTCTATATGTTTAATGCCACATTCCATAATGACTGAATATCTTTACTTTCAAAACATGAAAATGAATTAAATGAAATGAAAATAAACGAAATAATGTAATTAAATTCAGGTGAAAAATATTTGATTATATTTTATTTAAATATGGTTTGGTAAATTATTTACTGGTAAAACAATTCTTGTTGATAACACTAAATTCGTGATAAAAAGTATGTTCTTTATTTTTTGTCTCACACATAAAGTGACAGGTACACTCATATATTTAGCGTTAAGCTTATGATGTGGGTCTTCATCATAAACCTAAATGTTTGCTACTAGTATTTTCTCCTTAGCACCAACCTAGTAATGTTCAATCTGTGTATGCCATAAGCGATAGTTTTACCAACTGTTAATTCCTGAGGATTCAGAAAAATACAATATATACATATATAATATAATATGTAAACATATACAATCACAACAAAAAACAACAACAAATTTTTCTTAGCACATAGAATTAAAATAAAACCTGTCCGCACTGACTGAAAACGCCTGGTAGAATGAACTCTACACAACATAATCATACGTTTGAGATCCTCGTGCAAGACTGACCAATCATTTTATTACTGTAAAACAGTCTCGTTTCGCGTAAGACAAATATTTCACGCTATACTATGGAAACGCCTGAAATAAAAATTATTGACTACTTCCACTCGTTCAATGATTTTTTGTTTAAGTTTGACCCGTCGTGTCGCGTTTTTTTTTAGCTTTTCCGACTGTTTCGGCAACTGAACATACAACATCGTATAAGATCTTTTCTATAATGTCTTTCTTAACTTCTAACTTCGGCTCACTTTGCGTACAATATGTTAAAAGCGTGTTTTTGCACGCTTTGCCGTTTTTTAGGACGCTCTGGGCGCCGCCATTGTTTTTTTGACAGAAAGACTGTACACGCCGCTTTTATTGGAAAAAATGCGCTCTGGTAAACAAACCCGATAACCATTTTATATAAGCACCGAAAAGATCTTTAATACGCGAAAAGAACTCAATAAAAATCGATACGAACCGATGTAAAAATAATATTCGTAACTTGATTTTTTAATTCTTAATGGTACGACAAAATTTTAAAATAAATACGTAACGGACTTGAAAATAATTCGTGATTACGAAAATACGATCCTTATCTGGAGCTTTGAGTGTGTTTTATTTTTCATCAACAAGTCTATTGAAGGTACAAGATACAAGATACAAGAATCTTTATTTAACGTCGGATGTGAATAACAATAAACATTAGCTCATGAGCTATTTGCCGACAAAACAATTGAATATAATATGCTTAATCTTTCTTTCTTTCAGCTCAATATACACTTGTTATATATAATATATAACACGTGTATATTGAGCTGAAAGAAGGAAAGATTAAGCATATTATATAAGAATTTATAGTACAAGGACATATTTAAAGCATATAAAACACTAAATTAAGTAAAAATTTTCATTAAAAGCATAATATTTTGTAAGTTACACACAAATACGACAAAGGGAAATATACCTAAAAATTATATTGGAGCTGTTTTTGCATAGTTCATAATTAAACATATGTTATACACTTGTTGTACAAACAAAGCATTGCAGACCTATATTAAAATTTAAGATATTAAAAACAAGTAAAGCACACACATTCATGTTTAAAAGCATATACAAGCACATGCACAATAACAACATAGTACAACAAATAAATAGCACATATACACACACACACACATATATATATGTGTGTGTGTGTTTGGCTGCCTTTTTGCATACATATACATATATACATATATACATATATATTTAAGCACATGAAAAACAACTACATAGCACATATATACACATATATACATGTTTATTTTTTTTTAAACACACAAGAAACTCATATACACTATATACAAGGAGAATAAACAAGGGGTTAACTGACAGATAAATAAATAATATAAGCAGGACAGCACAAAACAATCAAGGAAGCAAAACATGTGAGAAGCAGGTTACTCACACATGGCGCATTTACATTTTGAACCTGTCCAGGTGCGGATCAGCCGTACAAAGTCTTTTTATTTGTCGACTGTGCGAATGTCCTCTGGGAGGCTGTTCCACACCTGTACAGCCTCAAAACGAAAGGAATTTTTGCCATACCTTGTTGTTCTTACTTGTGGTGTCTCAAGGATGTTTGAATATCTGAAATTATATGTAGAGGATTTAACTTTAACCAAGGATTGAAGATATTCTGGGGAAAGATTGTCTATACATTTAAATGTTTCTGACGCAATGAGGCGTAACATGTTTAAGTGAAGAGTAGTACTGTTAACATTTTTTAGTAGTGTATCATAACTAGATTCAAAGTCATTAAAAACAATTCTTAGGGCTCTGAACTGTAGCTTTTCTAGTTTTTCTGTGTTGGATTTACTACAAAAATGCCATATAAGGGGACAAAAATTAAAATTTGACCGGATAAAAGATTTAAATATGATTAACCTAGTGCTTACATTTAGGAATTTTCTTAGTCTTTGGAGAACATTTAATTGTTTGGCTGCCTTTTTGCATACATTTGTAACCTGTGGATCAAAGTTTAACTGGTAATCAAGTTCCACTCCTTGGAGTTTTACTTTTTGTTCACATTTAATTTCATTTTGACCTATAGTAAATGATTTAACTTCTATATAAGTCTTAATACCTACACATATTGCCTGGAATTTATCGGGGTTTGCCTGCATTTGGTTAATATTAAACCAGTGTATCAGGAATTTACTTTCTGATTCAATATTTTCCTTAAAGGTATGTAAGTTTTTGTGACTGAAGGAAAGGGTATTGTCGTCTGCATAGTTATACAGGGTTGACTTATCTATAAAATAAAAAATATCATTGATAAAGATATTAAAAAATGAACGGACCGAGTATAGAGCCTTGAGGCACTCCCTTAATGATTTCTTGCCATTTACTAGTACAAGTGTTTATTTTAACCCTTTGAGACCGGTTTGATAGATAGTTTAACATTAATTTACATGCATGCTCGGTTAATCCATAGGCCTTGAGTTTAAGTACAATTAGACCGTGAGGTAAGCTATCGAACGCTTTAGACAGGTCCATTAAAATAGCTCCTACATAATTGTTTTCATCTAGGGCTTGTTTTCAATCTTCTACTAGTTTTAATAAAGTTGATTGACATCCATAAGATGACCTGACTGCTGATAGATAAGGATGGAAAACATTATTATTAAAATGTTCAGAGAGTTGGTTGCTAATGATTTTTTCATATATCTTTGACATTGTGGGCAGGACGCTAACTGGTATATAGTTTGTTTCATTGAAAGGATCTTCTTTTTTGTATATTGGTGTAACCTGCGCTTGCTTAAGTTTAGCGGGAAATTGACCTTTATTTATAATGGCGTTTGCTATATTTGTAAATGGGGTTTTGAGGCTATTTTGACCTGCTATGATAATTTGAGGAGGTATTGAGTCAACACCAGTGGCCTTTTTGGGGTTTAGATTTTTTATACATTCACTAATACACTTTTTCCGTAACCTTATTAAATTCGAAAGTCTTGACCTTAGTTTTACTGTTAATTGTATTAATGCTAGGTGTTAGAGATGCATTGATCCATAAGATTAAAAAGGGTAATTAACCACGGGCTTTTTAAAATTAAAACGATGACATTAATCAATTATAATTACATTGTACCAGCTGTTTATTGTTGTATACTGTAATCTTGCAATATTTTAATTAATGTAAACAACTTACCTTGTATTAAACTGGCACTTTGTTGTCCGGTGTAGAAACTTTTTATACTTATTTCTGTTAAGTTGCACTGGCTGAACCAAAAGAATTATGTAGTCGTTTCTAAATAATCACGAAACAACCTACTAATGCATATGTTTGCCAGTTACTGAGTTTCTGCATTTCCATTAATATATTATAGACCTATTGTTAACTGTCTGCAATTTCGTACGCTGAAGATTTCCATATCCACGAGTGTTTTTATGTCAAATGTTAGTGTTTTTCAATAGATCGTATACGTATCTACAAAACAGCGAAGTAGCGTTCACTTAACATCATTTTGATGATGCTATTTTGTACTTTCTCGCGTTCTTTTCGAACCTATATTGGCAGCCATTTTGATTGTTGGTTGTATACTTCCGAAATTATGTGTTTTAATGACTCTCATAAATGTTTTTAGTGCAGAAATTGTAATTTAAAGTATCGATTTCTCCATTTATTATTATATTTTGTTAAATTATTTGCGTTTAAATTTGATTGTTTGTTGCTTACTTGCGAACTATTTTTATGTGTACGCTAGTGGATATGTAATCAGGTTACCGTATCTACATCAATGAAATGTAACGGTTGTTTGTTTTTGTTTGTTTTGTTAATATTTTCTAAACGGGTTCAGCTTCGTATGTTAAACGCAATATGAACTTATTTATTAATTTGGGAATAAATTCGCAATATGTATTAATTAAAATCAAATTTGAAGTGTCTAGCGCGTGAATTGTCTCCTGGGGGTGAATTGTGTTTGGGTTGCTATTAACGCTATTAACGCTTCCGGCGAGAACTCATTTATTAGTGATTGCGCAATAAAAAACACCACCTTTTCGTAATTTTATCAAAAACTGGATTTTTCCAGATATGACGAAAACGCCAACAGGTAGATCACATTCTGGTCCATATACATGTCAAATATTTCAGCACAAGTGTTGGGCCAGTTTTCAAGACTCCCAAATCGCGGCTATAACCAGGAGGCCGTTTTATCAACATATCTTATCTTAGCGGATCTTATCTTAAATCCCTCACTTACGATTTCATTTACGATCCGTTAATATACGTTTTATGAACGTTGTCGTAAGTATCGAGTCGCAGCTAAGATTTAAGCTAAGCGTACGATCTGAAATAACGCGAACCGTTCGAAAACGTCATCACTCGATTTCCCGCGTTATGTCAAAGTCGTCTGTTGTCATAACAAGCAAGATGGCCGACAAAATGAACAAGGGGAAACGATCGCCTGTTTAGTGCAGGCATGCACGGACAATAACTCGTTATTGGTCAGTAAAATGACTATTGAAGTGACGAACAGGAAAAAAGAAGAATTCTGGGCGGACACCTGTGAGAAGTACGTATAGTAAATGTATCGACATCGTTTCTTAAAAAAATATTTAAGCGATTTATGTCTGTCAATGTTTATCATAATTGTTCCGATTTATTTTATTTAAATTCATATTTTGTACCTTACTCAACAAAATGAAAAAGTTTGTATGCATGTTTGCATGTTGATGTTAGTTAGAAAATAAGCGGAATCATAATTTACCGCGTTTGAACTTAGGTTACATTGACAAGCTGCTAGTGTATGCTTATATAATAAAAAAATTAGCAGACGAATAATCGAGTTTTTTCGATGATCAATCAATATATTATTAATATGCAGTAAATTTGAAGGAAGCATTGCATATTATTAATATTGTGTTTGTTTTTAGGGTAAATACAATTTTAAAGGGATATAATAAATTATCTCCCTTTTCTAAAGTTGTATTCTCATCTTCAATTTCTTACACATTTTTGCTTCCTACGGTATACATGTATATATTTATCTTGGTACATTAGAATGCGTACTGTATAATAATGTTTTGGCATATCATGTACGACCCAGTGTGCATTATATTTCATAAATTATTAATTAATTTCAATTGTATTTGTAAACACACATCTAAAACTAATAAATTTCAGAGTGAACAGCGTTGGCTTGAGCAGCCTCGAAGTTGACGAAATAATAAAGAAGTGGACGGACCTTAAGGTACACAAACTAATGAAATCTCATGATTCTTTCCACAAAATGATTATAAAAAATTCACAATGTTAGTCACTAATAAGATTTTAAACATGAAATTCATGTTTAATTTGTGTAATCTAAAGTGTGTATGTCAAATAACTTTTATACTCTTCTTAAGAGTCAAGCGAAAAAAAAGAAAAGAACAGGCGGCGGGAAGCGAGTCTAACAGGAGGCGGCAAAACCAGCATCTGTCTCACAGACTGGGAGCAGAAATTTAAATTTGAACTTTGATCTATACATAGAAGCATACCGTAATTAACCTTTTCATATCGATATTGCACGGATTAATAATTGGCTTCAATTGTTGTTGTTCCTGTTTTCTATTGAAGATAGTAGCCATTCTACCAGAAGAAACACTGGTGGGAATCGACGGTGGATTAGACACGTTTCAGTCCAGTTCATGTATGTCATTACTTTTTATATATTCTGACATATATATCATTATTATTACGTATATTTATGCATCATGCATCAATAAATCGCTTATTTTGTTCATCTGTTAAGTGTTTTAATTGAATTTCTTTTCAGGCTCTAAACAACAAGCATGTGTTGACGAGGAAACCTCAAGCATTTCAATTGGCCACGAGTTGGTAAGATAATTAATCGAAAACAAAGTATACTTATGGCACATTTATTATTGTAGGAGTGTCAATGTTACTAAGCAAATAAAATATAAAAGGTCTAGCAATGTGTGTCATAATAACAAATTAATTATGCGGCATAAAGTTCGTTAAAGTTTAAGTTACTTAATTGCAGTTACGATTGTAATAAATAGGCTCCATCAAAATATCTTTGTCATTGAATGTACTTGTTTGCATATATGACATAAAAATTATTGGTTTCTTACTTGTAACTTATTAAGTTGTGTGATAATACATTTTTAATACTATATCCAAAAAAAAATTGTGCATACATTTAAACCTAAATTTCACAATTCATTTTCACAAATGTTCAATATTAAATAATTTGTTGCTGCAGAACATTGTCTGATGTGCAGCTAGCACAATACACGTTCTTCATTGAACAAACAGAAACAACCCGGTTAAAAAGAAAATTGATGGAACAACAAATTCAGACACAAAAGGCTGCGGAGCAGTACTTCATTGAAAGCAAAAAAAACCTTGCCCAAAATGTATTAGATAATTTTTTAGAACAGTAAGTCAAATTATTATATTAGTATCTAAACTATCTTTGATTTAAATAAAAACATTAATATAATGACCTCATTATGCTTTTTACTTTGCAAGGGCTCATGGATTGAAGCTTATTGACATGTCTGTCTTTATATACATCATTTACACAAATGTATGCTAAACCAGTTTTTAAAAAATCATTAGTTTATGCACATCTCTTAATGTTACATTAATGTTACAATGTTACCATTTTAGCATCACTTTGCATTACAAATAATTTGAAACAAGACATGTATTTTATTTTCAGATAGTGTTCCACTTCCTTTGTCTTTGGAGGCGAAGAAAAATGTACTGTTATGTTTATTAGCTAAGTATTAAAGGAATAGAATTTATTTCCACTTTGTGATAATATGAAGGAAACATGAAAACATCACAAGCATTGGAAAAACTAAATGTCACAAGATGGGTTTGTGAAACACTATGTCCCCATATATTTGACATTTGACCTTGAAGGATGACCTTGACCTATCACCACTCAAAATGTGCAGCTCCATGAGATACACATGCATGCAAAATAGGAAGTTGCTATCTTCAATATTGCAAAAGTTATGGCAAATGTTAAAGTTTGACGCAAACAAACACACATACCAACAGACAGGGCAAAACTAATATGCCCCCCACTATAGTGGTGGGGGACATAAAAATTGTGTCTTATAAAAAACTACAAAAAAAAGACATAGAAATTTTCAATAATAACATTCTTGCAAAGCTTTTCACCAAATTTGAACATAGCTTAAATATTGTTCACAGAAATATGACCTGACTTTTATCAACAAATAGTTATATGCATGAAGCCCCACATGGATAGAGCACAATGGCTTACATAGAGTACTTAATGTACATGTGAGGTTGATTGGTGATTGTCGGCTCAGGTACTACTTTAAAGTACCCTGGGTACTCTTAAGTATACAACAAAATACCCCAGGTCCAGAAAACATACTAAAAAGTACCCCTGAACATGGTGGGGTGCCTTTAAGCGTATTTTCCATATCTGGGCTACATATTAGTATACACATGAGTACCAGGGGTACTTTTTAGTAGTACCTGGGCCGACAAAGACCAAATAAGCATGTGAACTTTGAACAGCAGCTACATAAATAAGTGAATAATTTGATGTCTGTATGCTGCTGCATGACGGTCATGTTGAACTTGTGGGGCAGCGTGATCAACATCATCAGCCTCCTCAATAGGTTCTTCAGGCAGTGGCACTTGCCGATCGACACACAAGTTGTGAAGACGCATACATGCTGCAACTACTTGGCAGCATTTGTCTGGCCGCATGTATAAGCATCCTCCAATTTTATGTAGACATCTGTTATTGGAGAATACAAATCAATATGATCTAAAGATTTAATTACAATGTCCAATTAATTATTATACTAATGTTCATAATGAATAAAATTTTGTTAAAATACATCTTGAGATATTAATGAAATTTAACACTTAAATGGGTAAAACAATGAATAAATAAAACAAAAAATCTACTAATTTACGACATCCATTTCTATCAACATCTGGACATGTATATGTAAGCAACTTTTAAATCTTTATCAAATGTTTTTTTACTACATGTGTCTCCTTCACTGATTCCCAACTTGTCACATTAATATACATGTAAACAAACACATCAATCAGTCATTTCAAGAGCATTGTTTTATCACAAAATTTTATATGTGCTTAAAAAATGAAAAAATAACACATTTGATTTAACATTTTGTACAACTGCTATTCATTTTAAAAGATCAACGGCATATTTTCAGCATACAGCAGTCACAGTTTAGGGTTTTATCAAAAGATGTACAGACAGACAGAGAGGATTTGTCAATAAAATATATTCTGTGGGAAGATTCATTGTGCTTAATTAGTGTCATATGTTGATTAACTGAATGTTTTTGGAACTAAATTAACGTACATGTAGTATATATACATACCTAAATCTACTCTTGAGAACTCCAAAAGCCCTCTCCACCACCATCCGCCCACTTGATTGGGCATTGTTGTATCGTAACTCTGCATCTGTTGTAGGTCTAAGTAATGGCGTCAACATATATTTTTTCAAGGGATAGCCCGAGTCGCCCAGCAAGTGCCCTTGGTGGTGTTCTTCCAGAAAGGTCTAATACAATTTTTAAAATAATCTAGGTTAACGTTTGAACAATCATCGCTAAAGTGTATCTGAAGGATGCTCATAAGCTTAACGAAATACTTTATTAATATCAATTGTAAATTCAACAAAGATATACATATGTTATGTGTTGATACAGTTTTTACAGATATAAAGTAATATAGTTAAAACTACTCTGTTTTTAAAAGCCATGATCATGTTATTCAAGTAATGAAAATTAAACTTAAAACACAATATATTTTATTAATTAAAGTTCATTCATTAAAAAAGAAAAATTGCATCATCATTCCAGAAGCATTTCAGTTTTTCCTAGCCTTTAGTTCTTTAAAGTGTATGCATATACTATTTCCATGAAAGCACGTACTAGATATATATATATATATATATGTTCATACCTTCAACCCACAGCTGTCAAAGGCAGAGGCATCATGCGTAGACCCAGGCCATTTCGACACAATGTCAATGAACCTGCAAATAACCTATACTTTAAGATGTTAAAATGTAATTCAATTAATTGCGGTATATGATTGAGGGAATCAATGTTATTCACATGTAACACATACACTATTAGTTACGCGGTTTCTGACTGACATTGTACAGTGTGATAGAGGGTCATTAAAATAACATTGGGCAAAAGTGACACACAATTCACTTTGCTACAATGTATATCACTGTGTGGTTTCAGTAAGAGGCCTTGTAACACATTTATATTAAGGACACAATTGTGAAATAAATGAGAAAAAAAATTGTAAAGTGGATATGGTGTCTGACTACTCGTCTAGCAACCGAGACATCACATGTGCGATCCCCAATCCATGTGTTTTCTCAAGAATTGATAACAAAACAAAACAGTACTGGCCCTCTCCATAAAGCAGACTAGATAGTTGCCTAGTTTTTGTATGTAATGCATCTTGACTGTTAAGAATGTATTCTTAAATATGAAGATATCAGCACTAACTGCAAGCAAAACTGTCTTTTATGCACTTAAGATTTTTTTAAGTATTTGTGTTAATCCCTGTGAAACCTGTTGATCCTGCACCCTGTTATATCTACCCTGCTAAGACGTTTCAAGATAAAACCTATTTAAGTTTTTGAAATATGCTTCGGACAATGATAACAACTGCCGTATTTCATGAAACCAGTTGTGCTACATTTTCTTAACAAAAATGAATACAGAATATTTATAGTTTAATGTACCTGGCTTTGTGGTCCACAACTGATTGGACGTTAATGGCATGGAAGCCTTTACGACACACATAAATGGCTTCATTTGCTGCTGGGGCAATTATTGGAATAAGTGTTCCATCAATTGCACCAATTGTATTTGGAATGCCACATTTTTTTTTAAATCCTTGTTTGACAGAAGCAAGTGCCATTCCAATTGGAAACCTGTAAAAAATTGCACTATGTTATAATTAACAGTTTCTTGTTAAACTGTAAAAAAAAAAGAGAAATACACATTTGGCAACAAAACAAAAGCATGTGTTACAAATAACATTTTTAAACACTAAGAATGTTTAATCATACATATTACAGGTAAAATATTGTGTTGAGAATTCTCAATGACCACCATGTTGCCAGTTTTAATTAAATAAATTTATCAAAATAATATTTTTTTGGAAATTGATTGTACACATAATAAAGTGTTAGATATATTATGAACAAAACATAAGTGAAAAGTTAAATCAATGAGTTTAAACCTATTTATTTAAAGTCAATTGCATAGAAAGTACTAACATGTACTTATTTGAAACGCTCTCGAGTCCGTTTCCTGTGCCTAATCAAATACTTGGTGTCTTTGACGTTGATCTAATGAACGCTCCCACACTGGGGAATGAACCCGTGACCTCCCAGTTGCTAGGTAGACAACATATCCATCTAGCGACCGGGAGGTCACAGATTCGATCCCAATTGTGGGAACGTTCTCCCCTAAAGTCACCAAGTACTGGTTTAGGCCCAGGAAATGAGGGAATTACAAATAAGTAGTAAGTCAGAAGTAGTTAAATCAATTAAATACTAAATCAAATATAAATTGTTCAACAGTAATTTAATATTAAAACCAGTTCTTTGAAAGTTTTCAATAAATATTAACTCATTAATAAGTTTTAATATGAATTTAAAACAAACATGCTTACTTTACATTATCAATTCTTAAATTGACAGCATCAACAAAGGCTGCAATAATATTGCATGCACTGGACCTGAAAAACAATTCATTTCACAATAATTTGACTATAGCTGCTCATACTTTAAGAACAAACTATTAATGTTTTATGATGCCCAAAATAAGGTTATTAATGTTTTAGTTAAATGACATTAAAACATGTCTTATTCCATTAAAAGATCAACAATGATGTACATAGAACTGTAACACTATTCAGGAATCCACATAATTAGTTTTTATGTAGATCTTTTTACAGAACACATTGATTCATAACCTGTTGTTTCTCATGTTGAAAGTGTAACATCAGTTTCAAAAGGAACATTATTATATAATAAAACATACATTGATATACTTTTAAATTGAAATTATTATGTATTATTATGTATTAATTCACAATACATTCCTTCCTTATAGTGTATCTACTATCTTATGCGAAAAATTACCTGCTAATTCCATGAAGGTCAGCAACCTCAGACAGAAAATCACCTTTCGCCAAGTACCCTAGACTCACAAGCACCTACCAATATAATGCACAAGAGTTTGTTTCAAATATGATCATTTAATACAATCACACAAAACAAATATAAGTAAATCAGACAAACGGGAATGATGAAAAGTTAGCAAGTATTATTTAAACTTAACATCCTTGCAAATTTGGTACTTATTTTTACACTGATGGGTATTTCAATTGTCTGTGATTATTGAGCATATAACAGTACATCACACAGAGACGTAGTTGTTTTATAATAAAATGCATGTCTGACAACCAATTCCAGATTATTATTTTTTATTGAAATATATTCAATTGTGGTGTGGTCAATATAGACCACCTTGGCTACGTGAAAATGTGAATCAACCGCTGTGCTAACCAGACATCATTGTGGGATTGAAGTTGCTCAGCTGAACATATTCGTGTTCATGTATTTTGTAAATTCCTATATCTTATTTTGACAGAACATTGATAATGCTCATGTATGATAAGTTTAAGACTTCTTATCATCAGGGAAGATATTCCAGACATTATACCGTGAATCATTACAACTACAACAACTTTAAAACTTTATCTGAACAAAAACAAACTGTGTCGAAAACAAACTTGTTAAGCAACGTTCGAAATATGTAATGTCCGACTACTATTTCAACCTTTAAAATTCAAGCTATAATGGCAATGAAACTGTCGTACTTTAAAAGAAACGATAGAACATTTGGTTTTATGAAAATCGAGCAAATGAAAAGAAATACTTATCCTTTAAACGGCTAGACAATCCATTATCATACAAATTAAAAACAAGTTTATTCTCTCTTGTCATGGCGACTCTAATTATGCCCCTTGGACGTAGCGATTTATAAACCGAATTTATAAAACGCTATCACATGAAAGTAATCTCCATTGAATATGATGGATTGAGAACAAATGGATGCAAACCTGCGTTAGGACAGGTATGGACTTCGATCTTCTCGTCGGTTTTTGTAGATCGTACCTTAACAAATCGACAAGCCGATAAATGGATTGTCGATCTAATCGATAGCGACACAATATTTCAGCGTCTCTAAGATCACTGAACCCCTTTCTTTGTCGAAACAGCCTCCTTTCTCTCGGTCGTGCGACGTCTAACGCTCCTATGGCCGCCATAATAAGAACGCTAAGAGTGGTCTCATCTCTCTTGGTAAACCATCGTCTAAAGCGCGTGCGGCGGCCATGCTTAGTACAATTTACGAACGCTAAAAGTGGTCTTACCCAGTCGTAGCTTTCAGCACAAATCTTACGACATCTTAGCTGCGATTTCTTTGATAAAACGGTTCGCAGTACTTACGATAAGCGTACGACAAAATCCTACGAATCTTACGTAAGATCACACTAAGATATGTTGATAAAACGACCTCCTTAACATACTTTAGTCGCCATTATCATTCGTTCAATTGAACGTCATCAAATGATGACGTCAATATAGCACTCATTCCATATGTGCGATTGCTAAGTAAGATGCTAATCAATCGTAACTCCTCGTAAATTAAATTCTTTGATTTGTTCAAGGATAATGCCATTAATATTAAGTCTAAGATTTGCAGTTAAACTACCAGCTTTTGATAAAGCCAAACAAAATGCCATTAACAATATGTTGATTATCATTCTGAACAACTCAACTCCACTGAACAGTATAGCCGAAGAAATAATGTTCGTATATTTGGTATACCGGAAGAGGCAAAAACAACACAAAGTGGTCAAACATCAAGCGAATCGTCTGAAACCACAACACAGAAAGTAATTACACAATTAAACCAGAAAATCGAAGGGCTCAATCTTCAAGTCGGCGACATTGATATCTCACATCGTCTAGGCAAGGTCAAGGACGGATATACAAGGCCGACCATTGTTAAATTTGTGGCAAGACATAAACGGAATATAGTAATGGCCAAGAGAAAGCAGTTAAAAGGATCAGACATTTACATTAACGAAGACCTTACAAACATCAATCAAAAGGTACTGATGACAATAAAACGGACATTGCCTGAAAATGAAGCTGTTTGGTCGTGGGACGGAAAAATATTCCAAAAATCATCGAAGGGTGTAGTCCGGCCAATCGCCTACGAAGAGTATAAACATTGGGTGGGAGCAGACTGGCCGAAGCTGATAAACAGGTTCTATAGTATAAAATAGACAACCTTTTCTTTCATTGAACACTATCTAACGAACGCTTACGTAAAACACGATTTCCTCGTGTGTTTTTTTAACCTGTATCGACACAGTGCTTTCTTTACCCCTGAGCGTAAATGATTGCATAATTGTTTTTTGCTAATCAGCGATATGTGTTCGTCTTTTCTTTCTTTACAGATGTGTGTACACTTATTTGTATTGAATTCAAAACTATGTTGATTACGCAAATCCATACTTTTTGATCAACATATATAATTTGATAAAATCGAGTAAATTCATAGACATGGCATGAGTAATTTTTACAACCAAAATGCACATTGACAAACATAAACAATAAACGTGATATACAAAAACTTTGCTGTTTAAGTATTATGTATATTTTTTTTGTTGATAAATACGTAAAATTAAAATTATTTTATTGATACCATTAATCACAGTAAAGTTTTTTGTCGTTAAGATGTTCTGTGTAAGGTTGTTAATCACATTTTTTTTATGAAAACAATTCAGACATAAGCAATATGTTTGTTTTTGTTCATGTGCACAAAAAATAGTTCAATGTTAATTGACTTAACTATAATAAAATGATTGAATTGTTGTTTCTGCTAATCAGCGATATGTGTTCGTCTTTTCTTTCTTTACAGATGTGTGTACACTTATTTGTATTGATTTCAAAACTATGTTGATTACGCAAATCCATACTTTTTGATCAACATATATAATTTGATAAAATCGAGTAAATTCATAGACATGGCATGAGTAATTTATACAACCAAAATGCACATTGACAAATATAAGCAATAAACGTGATATACAAAAACTTTGCTGTTTAAGTATTATGTATATCTTTTTGTTGATAAATACGTAAAATTAAAAATATTTTTATTGATACCATTAATCACAGTAAAGTTTGTTAAGCGAGATGTTCGGTTTTGTTCGTGTGCACAAGAAATCGTTCTATCTAAATTTACTTAATTAGTATAAATGATTGCATTGTTGATTTTGCTAATCAGCGATATTTGGTCGTCTTTTCTTTCTTTACAGCTGTGTGTACGCTTATTTGTATTGCATTCGAAACTATGTTGATTACGCAAATCCATACTTTTTGATCAACATATATAATTTGATAAAATCGAGTAAATTCATAGACATGGCATGAGTAATTTATACAACCAAAATGCACATTGATAACCATAAGCAATAAAAGTGATATACAAAAAATTCCTGTTTAAGTATTATGTATAAAAAATTGTTGATAAATACATAAAATTATAATTAATTTATTGATACCATTAACCGCAGTAAAGTGTTTTTATTTTTAAATGTTCTGTGTACGGTTGTTAATCTCATTTTATTTTATGAAAACAATTCAGACATAAGCAAGATGTTCCGTTTTTGTTCATGTGCACAAACATAGTTCTATGTTAATTGTCTTAATTATAATAAAAGTGTGCAAGCTGGGCATGACATCATCGATAGTTTTGTGCATGTGTACGTAAATGGTTTCGATAAAATATTAACTCAAATACATACATAAATCATGTAATACAACAAAAGCCGTAAACATACTATGCACAGCGTTGTTAATGTTCTTTATGCTGTATATGTTGCTTTTACGTTTAACGTTTTTGTTAATGTGAACATATACTCTTATTATGCCTAATTAAGAAAAAAAACAACCGATAGTTTGTTTTTGAATGTGCACCTAAATAGTTTATGTTAATTGACTCATTTTATGATAAACGGATGCACACTGAGCTGACACCGTTGATAGCTTTTGTGCATGTGTACGTGAATAGTTTCGAAAGAATGTTTATTGAAATACATTAATCAACCTAGTAATTCAACACAAGACGTAGAAATATGGTACACAGCGTTGCTATTGTCCTTCATAATGAATATGGTACTTAACGTTTTAACCTGTTAATGTATATATATATATAATCATATCAGGGTAGAGTTAAAAAACAACAACAGGTATTTCGTAATTTTTGTTCTTTTTAATTCTATTTCATACATGGTCTGCTTAAAAATAAAAACACGCCAAACGTATCTAGATAACAAATTTTAACTCCAGCAATTTAGCTTGTTGTTACTTTTGTTTAACTTGTACTCTTAATATTGTACACTACACAACGTATAATTTTGTATTTTTGCTCATTAGAATACTAACTCTTGTGCTATGTACAATTAACACATTAAATATGCCTGTAGCTTGTGCACAAGTTTTTTCTCAGGCAAATACTTTTTTTTCACCCTGTACTATGACATATGCCTTACACTGTGCCTTGTTAATTGAAATGTTGTATTTTATCTAATCATATAGATGCTTGTGTAGCTTAAAAACTCCATCAACTACTAAAAACATTATTAATTGTCCATAAATACAAATCCTTCGGTGATAAAAAAACAACATGCTACTCAAATGAAACCAGAGGAAGGATTAATTAATTGAAAAAAACAACAACCTATTCTTTGATGCATCATCTCTTTTTTTGTCAAATTTCGTTTTCGACATTCAACTGACAAAAACTCAAATAATATTAATACCTATATTGTAAGTCGCATAAATTAAAAACAATACTGTATTATACAACCTACCTTTTATGATTCCTTAATGACATACAAAAAACACAATGATAGATACAGATAATCATAATTTTAAAATATCAGTTGACATAAAACAATGAAACAATAAGATACTGTTCAATAAAAAAGAAACAATCGAAAAAGGAGGAAGAAATCTTAATTGCAGAAATTAAAACACTAGAACAAAATGTAATACATTGTAATCCTGCCAACTTAACAGAAAATATAACACAGCAAATAAAAACTAAACAACAAGAATTAGAACAAATATATGACAAAAAGATTAGTGGATATATTTTAAGATCAAAAGCTATTCAAGTCGAAGGAAATGAAAAGAACTCAGCATACTTTGCCAACCTAGAAAAAAAAAGCCGAAACGAAAACTATTCATAAACTGATTGTAGATAACAAAGTATTAAAAGAAAAAGACATAATATTAGAAGCAGAAGTAAAATATTATGAATCCCTTTATAAACAAAATCACATTGAAGAAAATGCCTCGGATTTCTTCGCAGTTCCCATTAATAAACTAAGTGAAGAAAACAAATCAAAATGTGAAGGAAAACTTACGGAGTATGAATGTGGGTGTGCACTACTAGGAATGGCGAATAATAAAAGTCCTGGCTCCGACGGACTTACTGTTGAATTTTATAAAATATTTTGGCCCACATTAAAAGAATATTATACCAGATCAATAAATTATTCTTTTGAAAATGGCGAACTAACTGCTCTACAGAAACAGGGTATCATAACACTTCTTCCAAAACCTGATAAAAACCTGGACTACATAGCAAATTGGCGACCTATAAGTTCACTAAATATCGATTACAAAATTGCAACTAAGTCTATAGCTAACCGCCTGAAACAAGTATTAAACCAAATAATAAGTTATGACCAAACTGGTTTCATGAAAGACCGATATATAGGTGAAAATGTAAGACTAATATTCGATGTAATTGAATATCTTGAAATAAAAAATAAACCTGGACTTTTATTCTTTGCAGACTTCGAAAAAGCATTTGATAGTTTAAATCACTCTTTTATCACACATTGTCTTGAACACCTCAATTTTGGACCACAGCTTATTCAGTGGATGAAGGTATTTTACAAAGATATAAATAGCATCATTATAAACAATGGTCACCTTTCTAAAAGTTTTAAGATAGAAAAAGGCGTTCGGCAAGGTTGTCCACTATCATCTTCCTTGTTTATTTTATGTATAGAAATACTATCAAATTATATAAATGCCAATAAAATTATCAAAGGAATAAAAATTAACGACGAGGAAATTAAGAAAACTTTTTTTGCGGACGATGCATCCTTTTTCACTGATGGATCAGAAAAGTCATTTGAAGCACTAGTGGAAACCCTTCACAACTTTAGCAAAATATCAGGACTAAACCTCAACTCATCAAAATCTACAGTAATGCGAATTGGATCTCTTAAAAACTCAAAATCTGAATATTGTATTAAATGTAAATTTATTTGGACATCTGATGGGGCTAAAACACTAGGAATGAACTTTTACAATCAACACAAACTTAATGTTGAAAAGAACCTAATGCCGAAGATTAAAGAATTTGAAGCCTGCTTAAAACAGTGGCAACATCGAAAACTCACTTTAATGGGAAAGGTTACTGTTATAAAAACTTTTGCATTACCAAAATTAGTATACCCATTTTCAGTTCTCCCAAATCCAACAAAGGAAGTATTAGATGGATTAACAACAGCTATGTTTAAATTTATTTGGGATGATAAGCCCGATAAAATGAAAAGAAAACGATTGACTCAACCTTATGAAAGTGGAGGCCTAAAGCTTACAGACATTCACTATTTTTTTAACGCCATAAAAGCGGGCTGGGTAAAAAGATTTTTCGATACAAATAATCATGGCAAATGGAAACTCCTGTTGCACGAAAAACTGAAAAACTGAACAAGTCTTATATTTGAATGTAACTTAGATGAAGCTATAATAAAAAACGTAAGTAAAGAAAATGTATTCTTGAAAGATATGCTAACCGCATGGCAAGGCATCAAAAACCAATATAATAGTTCACAAAGAAGTATCCCTGTATGTCGTCATGTGTTATGGAATAACAAAGATATAAAAATCAATAACAAATCCATCCTTCTAGTGAACTGGTATAATAAGGGTGTAAAAACAATTGGACAGTTATACAATTATCGAAGAAATACATATTATACATTTAATGAGATTCAATACTTATATAACATAAATACACAAGAATTTTTAAATTATTATTCACTATTATCCGCGATTCGAAACGAATATAAAACAATATTACATACACAAGGGATGAATACATAAACAATGCCAGAAAAAACTTTTCGTAATGTAATAGGGAATACCAAACAAACAAACAAAACACTTTATAGTATACAACAAAAATCACAAATTACAAATGACAACAGTACTGAAATGAAATGGAAAAAACAATTGAATCTAAACGAAAATACCGACTGGAGAATTATATATATAATTCCTTTTAAGTCAACAATTGATACATATCTGCGTAACTTCCAATATAAATTCTTATCTCGAATAATACCAACAAATAAATTTTTAACAAAATGCGGACTGAAAGAGTGTAGTTTGTGCGAGTTTTGCCAATCAGACATTGAAACAATTGACCACTTATTTTGGGAATGCGCTCACATTCAAGAATTATGGACAAAACTGCAGTACTTTCTAAAACAAGTGGATATTGAAGTAAAATTAAACAAAGAAATGGCCTTTTTTGGCATTATCGACAAAAAAGTTTATAGCGATGTTTTGAATTTTATATTAATTTTAATAAAAACATTCATATTGAACATGAAAATTAAAAAATGCATCCCAAACTTCAATATTTTTAAGAATTATCTTATGCTAAAAATACAGCCAGAAGCAGAAAAGGCCCTCATTAAAAACAAACATGAAAAACATAATCAAAAATGGATCCACTTTATTAGATATTTTTCAACCAATACTACTTAGATAACTTCTTTGAAGACATATGTGCCCATAATCTTAACACTAGTATGTTTTATGTTTTTATTAAACGTCAACCTTACGTATAACTTTAACCCAAGCTAGAATGGAGAGCTTTTTTATTATGATTTGAACATGTTTGAAAATGTTATGTTTATTTTTTTTTCAAGAACCGTCTAAACACATTGTTTGTTGAGTGTGAATGCGTGTGTGTGCTTATGTGTGTGTGTGTGTGTGTGTGTGTGTGTGTGTGTGTGTGTGTGTGTGTGTGTGTGTGTGTGTGTGTGTGTGTGTGTGTGTGTGTGTGTGTGTGTGTGTGTGTGAGTGAGTGTGCGTGCGTGCGTGCGTGCGTGCGTGCGTGCGTGCGTGCGTGCGTGCGTGCGTGCGTGCGTGCGTGCGTGCGTGTGTGTGTGTGTGTGTGTGTGTATGTCTGTGTGCGTGTTTTGTGTAACAATATATGTTGTTTGTGTAAAGACTTTTATGAATGTTTACACTGTAGCATATTTCTATATACTTATGTACAGCTCAAAATAATTTGAATGAATGTGACTTTTATTTTATAAAACCCATGTTTTTATATTTGCAAATGTTACTGGTGTCAATATAAATATCAAACATGGACAAATAAATGAGAAAAAAAAATCATACATTTAGTTTTGTTTGGATGAATTGACATGTTAATAAACGAGCACCATGTTGATATACGATCCAAATCATTTTGCAAATTTAATTGTATATTTTGAATGTTATAATCCGATACGTGTAATGTTGAATCATCTGCATAAAGATCAATTGTTGAGCTTAAAACGAAGGATGGGATGTCATTTATGTAAATAAGAAATAAAATAGGCCTAATTATAGAGCCTTGTTGTACACCGGTTTTGATATATTGAAACGACGATATTCTGGAACCTATTTTGATACACTTTTTTCTATTAGAAAGATAAGATTTCATCAAAGCAAGAGCATGGTCAGAAAAATGGAACATGCTGAGTTGTTCAAGTAAAATGTCATGATCTACTAAATCGAATGCTTTCCGGAGATCCGGGAAAATTCGATTCGACTGAAACGAGAACTCTCAAGATCTCTTTTATGAGAAAGGGATGCATTTTCTGTTTGTGATGCTTTACAATTGGAAAACTCTCCATCTGCCAATTCTCCTTCCTCCATAACTCCTTGTAGCCATAATCTACTGGCATCACTTCTAAAGCCGAAACGCGAGTAACAAGTTCCGTAAACTTGACATCTGAAGCTAATTGTGTTGTTCAATTCCGACAATGCCTCCAGAAGTTTCGACTGTAAATCAGCGTCGGACACAGACTTGTCCTTCGCCGACTTTTTAGAAGCCGACGCTGTCGCAGTCTGCTTCTTCTGTGTCGGTTTTACCGAAGTAGTACCACTAATTGTAGTGGTTGTACCGCTTGTTGTTTTTTTGTCGATGTCTTTTTTGTACTTGGCGTAACGTCTGCCATTTTGCCCCGACCACGTGTTTTCAGAAAAAGACACAAATCGTAGTAGAAAAGACAACTGTCAACATAAACACCAGGTCTAAAAATGACACTGAAAGAGTTTCCGTGCCGATGGCCATACTAGGACAACTCGAACATGCGATTTAAAGCAATAAATCCAATTAATAATCTGCATTAAAAACTTCGCTAATCAAACCGCCGCAATTACGCTTTGCCAATGTATGCGCATGCGCGAGGCAACATCTCATTTTATCGACGAACCAATAACGTTGTCGAAATACAATTGCAAGACGATCTGCCTCATGTCACTGATATTCTCAACAACGTTGCGTGGCAAATTTTCAAAGAGGCTTTGATAATTAAAATTTATCGTTTTGAGCAATGCTATGCAAAATAAGATTGGAAAAATTCATTCGAAAACCATAAGTACTCAAAACCAAATCATTTCCTGAAAATGGAAAATTGTGAATGTTCAATTGTTGTTACTTAACAATTTCCCAAAGAGCGAGGTGTTGTTGAAATTAATATGTTTTCTCATATCGCTTATACTTTATATGATAAGAGCGTCCGACTACGCTTGACCAGGCATATAGATTCATGCCACGCAGAACGACAACTTCGACTATATGGAAGATTGTTTTTATCAGGGATAGGCTCCCTTCCACATCATAAGATGGATGCTCGAAAAATTATATGTTTACATTTTATGAATAATTAAATGTCAGACAATAAAGTTTATTGCTCTATCTCTGGCATTCGAACAACCAATCACTTTAATTCCAACACAAAATCGCCGTCATTCCCTCACCCTGTCACTGGCATGTCCACACACTATCACTGGCATTCCTGCACTCAATCACTTGCATTTCTACAACCAATCAATGACATTCCCATACCCAATCACAGGCATTCCCACACCCTAGCACTGGCATTCCAACACCATATCAATTGCTTTCCAAAACCATATGACTGACATTCCGCTCCCAATCACTTGCATTCCCACACCCAATCAATGGCATTCCCACACGCTATCACTCGCTTTCCCAAGCCCTAGCACTGGCTTTCCCAAACCCAATCACTGTCATTCCCACACCCAATCACATGCATTCCCAAAGCCAATCACTGTCATTCCCAAACCCAATCACTGGCATTCCCAAACCATATTACTGGCATTCCACATCGAATCACTTGAATTCCAACACCCTTTCACTGGCATTCCCACACAAAATCACTGGCATTCCAACACCCTATCAATAACATTTCCACACCCAATCAATGGCATTCCCAAACGCTATCAATGGCATTCCCACACCCAACCATTGTATTTCACGCACACTATCAATGGCATTCCCACATCCAATGACTGGCTTTCACGCACCCAATCAATGACATTCCCTTATCCAATCACTCCAATTTCCACACCCTATTACTGGCTTTCTAAACCTAATCACTGTCGTTACCACAACCAATCACTGGCATTTCCAAACCATATCATTGGCATAGCCACATCGATTCACTTGAATTCCAACTCCCTATCAATGTTATTCCCACAACGAATACTTGCGTTCCCACACACTTTCACGTTCCTAATCACTGGCATTCCAACACCCAATCACTGGCATTTCAATACAAAATCACTGGCATTCCCGAAGCCAATCACTGTTATTCCCACACCCAATCACTGGCATTCCCGAACCATACAACTGGTATTTCCAAACCATATAACTGTCCTTCCCACACGAAATCACCGGCATTCCCACACAAAATCACTTGAATTCAAATACCCACTCACTGGCATTCCCACAAACTATCACTGTCATTTCTACACCCAATCACTAGCTTTCAGGCATATAATCACTGGCATTCAAACAACCAATCACTGGTATTCCATCACCGAATAACTGGCATTTCCTCAACCAATCACTGTCATATTAGCATCCAATCACCGGCCTTCCATAACTCTATCACAAGCATCCCCACACCAAATCACTGACATTTTCACACTCTATCACTGACATTCCCATACCCAAGCACTTGTATTCCAACACACAATAACTGTTATTCACTCAACCTATCACTGGAATTCCCAGACCCTGTCACTGGCATTCCTGCACCCTATCACTTGCATTTCCACAACCAATCACTGGCATTCCCACACCCTATCAATTACATTCCCACACCCAATCACTTGCATTCCCACACCATATCAATGACATTCCCACACCCAATCACAGGCCTTCCCACACCCTACCAATGTCATTCCAACACCCTATCACTGGCATTCCCACAACAAATCACGACACTCCTGCACTAAATCAATCGCTTTAGCAGAAATAAATCACCCACGTTTAGTCGCATATCTAACTTGAGATATGATTGACATGACAAAAGATAGATTCTGGCGTAAAGAAAATGGCGAAGTATTTCCAAGTTGTTTATCACTTTATATAAAAGCAAGTGAAGCAATATATGTTTTCAAGACTACACACCTCTTGGGTGTAATTTGACTTGTTCATGGCTGTTCTTCGACTATTTTTGGTCAGTTGTGGTTCTACGTTGTGGTGCAGTAGAGGAGTTCGGTCTGATATGTTGTATCTTCGATTAATTATGAGTAGTAATAAAAGTGGGTACTAAATATATCGTGTACCCTGGTCTATGTTGTATTTCATTAATTAAAATAGACAATGATGCATTTTAAATGTCTATTATTAGATATAGTATAGTCATATGAAGTTTCATCTTTTATATAATTATTGCATTTTATAAGTGTCCTTAAGTAAATAGAACTAACAAGTTCAGCTGCATATTGACAATGATTACATTTTATATTCCTTATATGCACAGCGTTGTTTACCATTACTATAACTCAGCATGTCAAATGTTATAATTCCGCAAAAAATCATCAACATCTCCAGTTCTATTTTTCAATACATAAACATCACTATACTTTACAATATCTACCATAAGCCTGTTTTGTTGTATACTACACAACTTTTTTGTAAACAGCTTACAACACATCCCCATCAATATGCATATTAAAAAAGTTTTCACACAAATACAATTGTTTGCAAGGTTTAACCTTAATGATACTCTAACCTAACACAATGTATTGATAATATTGTTTTAAAACGGATTTTTTTTCAACTGACTATGGTAACTTACGAAAACTATGGTACTTTTGGAAGTCAAGATAAAGTCGTACGCTGACCCAATCATTTCCCGGTGATAATATTAAAATGAAAACAAACTTTTAAATAATATGTTTACAATGATTTATTTGAACTTTGATAATACATCTGTAATTGTTATAATTACATCAGGGAATAATATAAGACATTCATTGTAAGACGATCTAAATAAGGTCCCTTACTTAATTGATTTTGTATTTGGAATAATGGAATCAAATGGCATACAAGTTATTTAAGGTCATAAGTGAAATAGACTTACTCGACAACCATATAATTATTCCAACAAATCAGATGTCCGTTTTGTTAGGGAAGAGAACAATTACAACGAGCGAGGCATGCTTTTTTGTTAGCAGATATATGCATAACAGTCGTCGCCATGGCTTTGAATAAAAATTCGCTGAATATTTCAAAGTAAATAAATAAGTTCAATTGTTATTTGTTAACACACGCATTTAATTGATAACAAAAAGGAGCCATTTTGCTCGATTCCCATGACGTTCTTGATTCTTTTCTCTGCTAGATGGCTTAATTTCGGCGTATAATAAGGTAACCTGAACTAAAAATACGGGGGGGGGTCGCCGCCGACCTTATTAACATGGTCTTTTCAGGTGCAAGTGGTCATGCAAGGCACGAGTGACATGAACTACTGCCGAACACGGATAAATCAAACTACCTCGACTTCACTAATCACTTCGATGCTATGATCTCGTAGATCCCTTTCGACAACAAAATCAATCCAAAACAAAGATTTACTTGGCGTAGAACAAACCCATTACAACAGGCTAGGCTGGATCTATTTTTAACCACTTCAGATTTCTTGCAGCACCTCAAATCAACGGACGCTGTGCCAAGTCTCCAATCTGACCACTCAATAATTACTTTAAATTTAACTTTCATCAATTTTCTCATAAACCTGGTCGTTTGAAAAATTATAACTCTCTGCTGTCAGACATTGTGTATATACAGGAAATCAACAAAACTTGATGAAATTAAAATTCACTTTGCTTTACCTATTTACAATAATCAAAATATAAAGGAAATTCCTGACAGTGAATTACAGTTTACAATTAATGATCAATTTTGTTTAGAAACTCTGCTCATGGAATTCAGGGGCACATCTATTTCATATGGGTAAAAAAGCAATCAAAACTTACAGAAAGTAAACTAGTAACACGAATTAAAGAGCTAGAAGCAAACTGTTCAGATGAGACTGAAGTGGAATTAGAAAATTTAAAATCTGAAATAAATAATATTAAGAGCGCAAATTTAAAAGGGAGAATGATAAGATCTAAATTTCAGTGGACCTTGCAGGGTGAAAATCCATCTAACTATTTCTGCAGTCTAGAAAAAAATTATGCAATATCCAAAACAATATATAAATTGAAAAATGAAGATGGTAGTGATATTACAGATCAAACATGCATCCTAAGTACTATAGCATCTTATTATCAGTCCCTTTATAAGCAAAAAAAGGAATGCAGTGGTGAAGACATTTATAACTATGTTGAATGATTAAATTGTCCAAAATTAAACAGAATGAGTCCATTTCAATAGAAGGTTTTATAACTATAGAAGAAGCTTCAACAAATGTCAAATAATAAAAGCCCGGGCAGTTCTGGCTTCAATGCAGATTTTATAAAATGTTTTGGAAAAGAATCGGTACTTTTGTTGTCAGATCCTTAAATGAAGCTTTTAATTGTGGAAATTTATCTATTACACAAACTGAGGGGATCATAACCTGCATTCCAAAAGGTTATCTAAACTTTTTATACAAAATTTGCGTCAAATTACTCTTTTAAATACTGCTTATAAAAAAATGCGTCTGGGGTAATAGCTAACTGACTGAAATTATTCGTGGACAAGTTAATTCACAACGACCAGACTGGTTTCATTAAAGGGAAATAAATTGGGGAAAATACCAGGTTAATTTACGATATTATGCATTATACTGAGGAAAATGAGATCTCTGGATCGCTTCTCCTAATTGACTTTGAAAAGGCGTTCGATTCTTTGTCATGGTCCTTTGTGCAAAATACACTCTCCTTTTTTAATTTTGGTCAAGACATTAGTTGCAATAATCCAACTCCCAGCTATTGACCCTCCGGGTCTGGGAGTTGCAACTGGTTTCGCCATTTACCATAGCAAAATCGCCGCCTGAAATCCCGGCGGGATTTATTGGTAAAATTAGCAACATAAACTATTTTCTGGCATGAATTAACACAAATAGATCGTCAATATATCTATAATGAGCAAATTAAGATAACTTACATGATGTGGTGTGCTCGCAGAAGAAAGATTTTAATCAAAGTTTCAAACACGTCAAGCGTAAATGTAAATGTCAACTTGTTTGCTTATCGACCAGTTTTTATTAGCCAAAAGAAAAATTGAAGGAACACACGCGGTGTGTTTACAACAACATGTACCAATAAACGGTTTACCTATGCTTTTCTCCGAACATACAATTTATGTTTTTAAGAAACGTTATTTTCAAATATTAAATATTTGTTTTAAATGGACAGAAATTTTATATATAATTTGTTCAAATTTTAATTAATTCTTATGTTAATTGTATATGAATAGCGCTCAGACAACAGAAATTAGGAAGAAACAAAAGGAACGATGACCCTTAGATCTGCCGTAAGGGAATTATAACACAACAGCATCTACAGCAGCAGCATTTATTAGCTCTAAAGCATACGATTGCTTTTAGCCATAAACTAAATAGAAAATAACAAAAGTGTAGTGCATGGATTATAAGAATTATGAAAACTAGGAATTGATAGAAGTAACAAAAAGTAATCACTGATAAGTAACATAAGTTGTATGACTTTCAATTGATAATGACTTATTCATCAGATACTTTAATAAGGTAAGACATAAATTAAGAATTCACTTCTTAGTAACATAAGACTTATCACTTTAATATTGATATTGAGTGTAATTCATTGACTTCTGAGATAGACATTATTATACATTATAACATAAAGAAAAACGTGAAGAAAAACGTTTCGGAGTCATTTTCGTACGTGGTGGAGTTTTTAAAATTTGTGGGAGAAGGGTACGTCTGCGCTTTTGCCATGAAACAATCGGGCACTCAATCGTTAGATGACGATGTCACAATGTCACAGGAAGAGTTTGACTAACTGTCAAAAAAAATCGTCCAAGAAATATGGTCTCCGTTGACATTTGACGACAACAACGCTGTCCAAAATGTATGCCTTTGCAAAACGAGTAAGTATTGTTGAGTGTTAATGACTTTATATAAACAAAATGATTTTTTAAATTATAGTTTCTTGTTGCAAATAACGTATCATGGCCGAAAACAATGTTTGAATTTTTTTTTACTTAATGGCCTTATGACCTATTTTCAAATGTTAACCTTTACATTTGAACATGCGTTTTAGAAAAATGTATATCTTACTGGTCACATATCATAAATATCTACTAGAAAATAATATGTGGTAGTGGTACATATCATTAAGAAATGTCAAAGAAAGAAAAATGTACTTCTTAATACGGTTTAATTGGGACTTATCCCTTTAACTGCCAATATGTGTGTAGTAAAAGACATCTAAACACCTAAAATCAGAATATGTACTTAATTAATTATCATAATTTCTCAGGCATCAATAAAGTGAGGGAGGACGAGCCGATGGCACAGTGTGAAAACGAGGCCTGCCCCAACCGGTTCTTCCACCTAAGGTGTGTATGCCTCACAGATGACTCCCTGCCTGAAACATGGTTCTGCTCAGCGGCATGCAGGCAGCAGGGTGATGAGAGCACGCATTGCGTCTGCAAAAAGAAACGCACCGACATCCCGATGGTGGAATGCTGCAATATCATCTGCCAGAGGGTATCTGGTTTCATATGGACTGTGTGAAGCTACAAAGCCTACCCACTGAAACAGAGCTTTGGTTCTGCTGCAGTAGCTGCAAGACGACAGGAGTTGTCAGAAGCCAGACCCGAGACATGAGTTACCGCCACAGCAAGGCCTTACTATTCCAAATACTCGGTGACATGATCCGCCATGACGCTGTTAAAGAGAACGATGGTCCCGGCATGCTGATGTATTAAAAGTGGTACTTGCCGTGGCTGTATGCAAATTACCACCACAAGTATGTCATCCTGGGACATCGTTTGATTGCAGGTCAGTATATGCTGAGATACGATGGGATAAATTGTAATGTTTAAAAATGCTTATGTTAAAATAAATATGTTCGTGGTTGTTATGTTTTTATAATTAACGATCTTAATTTGCAAATGACTAACTGTCACAGAAGTTTGAACATGTTCTGTTTCAGCTGTCAACGGCTGGCTACCACACAGATTAGCCAACGATTTGACTTGGAATCGGACAGTTAATTTACTTGGTGGACGCGGGAAGAATCTCGAAGCCGACTTAGTAAACGAATTATTGAATAGAGAATTCAAAGGTATGTTCTGCATTTTTTCTGTTGTTGTTGTTGTTTATTCAACTTTATACTAAGACTCAGTAAATAGTGCTACGGTTTAAAAAATTTATTTTCCAAGTTCCAATGTTCAAGTGGATTCAATATACATGTACATACCAGACGCTCGTGTCTACTACTTTCAGTTCAAAATTTGTGTTATATATGTGTTTTAGAAAGTCTGAAGTCAGAGGGCGACATCGGCCACCCTTGCTCGTCACGGAGCACTCGCTGGCGGCCTAGGTAGATTGCTCGATGACCACTTTTCTACCATGGTGGACACAGCGACCGAGAAACCGTCAGCCAGGAAAGAGGTCAGGCGAGACGAGGACATGAAGATGCTCGTTAACATCTTAATGAAAAAGCGCTCTGTGAGGACCTTGGGCCAAGGTGCCACCAAGGCATGAGCAAACTTAAGGACGTTGTGGTGAAAAAAATCCCGTACTTAGAAAACATTAAACTTTTATCAGAACGTTTAGATAGGAGGACAACGGTCGTAATACCATAGTGAAGCGTTCGACGTATACCATATGGTGTAATTGCAAGTCTCAATTAATCCTCCTACTAGATTGATCATACACAATTCAGGTATTTCAATACATGCATATACCAAAACACTCATATGGTAAACAAATGAACACATGCATTACCGCCTTTCAACTTTATGTACGTCTTCAATGCGGACTCGAAATATAAAATGATTTAATTAAACAATAGTAAATTATGCTCGATTGGTTATTGTCGGCTCAGATACTACTTCAAGTACCCGGTGTAATTAAAAAATATACTGCAAAGTATGTGGGGTACATAAAATATATACCGGTTTTAAAAAGTATTCCGGAGTATGACCGGGTGCGTATTTTCCGTATCCGGGGTACATTGTAGAATACTTCTGAGTACTCGGGGTACTTTAAAGTAGTACCTGAGCCGATAATGACCAATTGAGCGTAAATTATGTGTGGTGTCCCTCGATCGTGGTTAGGCTTTCGCTTTCAATAAGCACGATCACACACAGGGAAATATATGTAAATTTATCAGCTGTATGTGTGTAAATGGTACCCCAGGTACTTTAAAGTTTACTACACTGTTCCCGGTGTACGGAAAATATACTAAAAGAACCCCGTCGTATTGCCGGGTGCCTTTAAACGTAATATTCGCACCCGGGGAACATTAAGTTTACCTAAGGGTACACGGGGTACTTTAAAGTAGTTCCTAAGCCGACAGCGACCAATTGATTATGTGTGGTGTCCCTAGATTGTGCTTAGGTTTTCGCTTTCTGTAAATCTTTTAGCTGTATGTGTTAATATTTCATTATAACATTGCATATTCATTTCTTTGTTCTTTCTTGTTTTGTTTGTTTAGTTTATATTATGGTGTTTCTTTTTTTCATTTCTTTATACTTTGTGTGTGTGTGTGTGTGAGTATGTCTGCAATATTTTCTATGTATACATGTATATTAAATAATCTAGCCTAATAGCCGAAAACAAATATGGAATATGTTCAATAAATATTTTAATTAGTGCAGAAAGTGTTTCATAGCATTTCAACTTTCATTCACTTAGTAAAATAGTAAAAGTTACACCAACACCACATTGTATCTTTATTTTAATAACAACTTGTTTACAATGCAAACATACGCCCGATATTATTCAACTTACTAACGGAACATGCCGCTTATCCGATCGCAGCGAAATTACAGTCATAAGAATGTGTCCTAATTCAAACTACAATGTTATACACAATACAATTTCAACTGCTACCATAAGACCAGATCGTCAGATACCACTGTGAAAACAATTTGTGCAGTGTAACCTTTTCTTTCCCTTTGCTCTAATCGACAATAACAACTTCCGCCATAAACGATTTGATATCAATTTTATGTTTTGAGCATTTCTCAACAAAGTAGACGCAAATTGATGTCGATTGTAACAGGTATTGTGTTTGTAACAATGTATTAGGTTGATTTAACTCGATTTTATGGACATATGTGTGACATTATTTTTTTACATTGATTTTAATTTTACCAAGAAGAACTATGAGCTGTACGTATGTACTCATAAAAGCTCAGAGCATTCAAGAAGAACTAGTCAAGACATAAAACGTTGGTTTCAGATTTTATATAAAGACTCTAAATCAGCTGTTTCTCAATGTGGTTGTTTCTCAATCCGTTGTTTTCCTATTGAAAGAGGCTGCAGACAAGGAGATCCCCTCTCATTTTATATTTTCATCCTCTGCGCTGAAATTGTATCGCTTGAATTGAGAGATAACAAGAATATAAAAGGTGTAACCATTAATGGAACTGAACACAACTTGCCCTAGTTTGCAGACGATACTACAATTTTATTAGACGGTACTGAACAATCCTTAAATTAAACTCTCACTGTTATTCAGGATTTTGCATTTATATCAGGTCTTAATGTAAACTTTGATAAAACAAACGTTGTATGGATTGGCAAACACAAATATAGTTGTCATACCATACAAACAAAATGGAAACTAAATTGGATGAAACACAGCTTTAAAATGCTGGGAAAACATTTTCATGTCGACCTTTCAAAAATGATTAAATACAACTGTGATGGAAAATTGTTAAAATGGAAAATATTCTGAAAAACTGGAAAAGAAGATTTTTAACACCGATTGGAAAGATTGTTATTGTGAAAACACTTATTGTGTCCTTATTCAATCACTTGTTTATATCATGGCCTAACCCATCCGATACCATTCTTAACTCTATAAAGTATTCTAATCTGAGTTTTATTTGGGATGGGCATAGTAAAATAAAGTTCTCAACAATAGTATAAGATTATAGAAAAGGAGGTTTAAAAATGATCAATCTGGATTCATTCATTCAAGCATTGAAACTAACATGGTTACAAAAAAATCAATCCTTTAAGGGAAATTGGAAAGAAATCACAAATCTTTATTTTGATGCATATAAACTTTTAAATTGCAGTTATCATTATGCTTTAAATATAGCTAACAGAACGTCTAACCCTTTTTGGGTAGATGTTTTAAACAGCTTCTCACTTCATTGTGGTAAATAGAAGTAAACACAGACGAAATTGTGTATTATCATCTTTTTTACAACGCAAATATATTGATAGGAAATAAAAGTTTTTTCTTTAAGTCATGGTTCCTAGCTGGAATTCATTGTTTTGGTGATATATTTAAAAATGGAACCTTTATCTCTTGTGATGACCTTAATTAAATGTACAATTTTAAATTTCATTCATTATACAGGGGTGACAAGAGCGATAGATACTTCTTTGAAAAAATGTTGCATATCTTGTCCTACCCTACACATTATCAAACCCTTTTTACCACCATTATTTCATCTTGTACTGAAACAAGAATCTGGTGAAAAACGACTTTACACCATTCTAAATAAAAATAATTAACAACCAACTGTTAAACAAAAATGGTGTACAAAACTCAATACCATAATTAATGAAAAAGAATGGAAAGAATGGATGATGATGATGATGATGATGATGATGATGATGATGATGATGATGATGATGATGATGATGATGATGATGATGATGATGATGATGATGATGATATTGGTGACGATGACGATGATGATGATTTATTCTTCCTCTTTTGCAAACATTTACCTAATAAAGCATGGTCGGATAATTGATCTCCGGCAGTACCTCACGTGACCGCGATCTAACCGTAAGTACGTATTCCTACGCGCCGATTAACACGTTATAAAATTTGACCTTTTACAAAATGTTTATGCGAAGTTCTTGAGAATTGTTTGTAAAAACAAAATGATCTTAAAAGTAATAAATGTGTAAACTATAAGCAAACATATGGCAATGAAGTAATCAATTTTGCCTTTATATTTATTTACAAATAACCTTTAATATTCGGCGTTTCTTTATATAAATATAAAGGTTACACTCCAATAATACACACTAATTTTCGGCCGTCTGCAATTGATTTTATTTTTCAATGAAATATCATTAAATTGAATAAAATAACTCTTTATTTGCATGAACAATGTCGGACTATATTGATAATGTTTTTTCGATGTAATTTGGGAAGAATAAATGGCTGAAAGTGAAGAAAATAAAGATGTAACTGTCAAAAATAATGAACAAGATGTTGATTACATCAAGAAGGATGAAATCAATAAGGAAAACTCTACAGGCATGGTGAACATTGAAAATGTAGGTCTTAAAAATGTTGAAAAGTTGAAAACAAGTGTCACTGAAATAAGTTTATCTGATTTTCAAACTATGTATGGCATTGATTTTAATGGCTTTGACTGCCATGAGCCCTCCGAAATTGACCAGATAAGTACATTTCCAGTCAACAATCCCTCAACTCTCAATGTAAAGGACTGTTCTAAACAACTAACAAATGAAGAAGTAAAACAACAATTATGTCAAGCGGAAAACAAGAATACTCTTAAAAAACTATGATTGATGTAAACAAGTTCAGAATATTCTTATTGACAAAATAAGAAAAAAGGGACATACATGACATAGGCCCGGATATGTTGGATGAATACTTGGCAAATTATGTGCTTTCAGTTAGAAAATGAGATGGTTCTGAATATGAACCAAGCACAATAAGGAACATGATATCAAGCATCGACTGGAAACTAAAACGCAACAAATATCCTGTACAAATTATGCAAGACAACAATACAAATCACTTTCAGCTTACAAGGTATGCTTTAAAGGCAAAACAGAGAACTTTAAAAAAATGGGGAAGGGCAACAAACCAAAGATCCACCGATCCCATAAGTGACGAGGAAATTTCTATACTGTATGACCGTGGAATGCTGGGTGGTACATCGCCAAGAGCCTTGTTGAACACATTGTGGTTTAAAAATTGTGTGTCACTTGGATTAAGAGGAACGAATGAGAATTATTATTTGAGGTAATGTTGCTTAAACATAGACACTAATTAATCAAATATTATATTAAACTGTCTGATTGCAAAGTCAAGTGTAAAAATTCTGCTGAGACTTGAACTCAGATATCCCTATCTTCATAAAGACAGGTTGTTCTCAATTGAACTACAGAACTGCTTTTACACTTTAATGACTTTAAAATAACTATTCAATAAACCAGCAATAACTATCGGTTGTACCATGATCAAAATATCTAGCAATAAAGCTATCCTTCTTTTATACAGTACAAGAAAACGGCACTTTCCTAATAAAAAAACACCAATTTTCCCAATTGCTGTCAACAAAATCCCAACAAGGTGAATATTTTATATTTTATTTAATAAATAAAATGTAACATTTAGATAGTTTCTCTATGCAGCTCTTTGGCCTGAACCTAAGTTAATATAATATTGACAACTTGACACAACTTAGTTTACAATCTTGAAGTCGTTGGGAGCAAAAAATCAATTAAACCAATTTCCCAATATGAAGACTTTTTCCCATTTCAGGGTTTTCCCGATTGGGCTGGTACCGATACTTTTCCCAATTGGGCAAAAATCACTTAAATCTAATAAGTTACAATTAAAAAGAATAAAATAAACCAAACTCCCAGGGACAACATCTGCCATTTGATGCGTCTCAATAAAATTCTCTATTAAGTATAAGAAATAAAAAAATGTTCAATACGTGTAATAAAATAAAACTATCGATTAAAAAGCGAATTAAATAATAGAACAATATCTAATGTCTAATTTAAACGCTTCTACAAAAAATCTTAAAATATTTTTATCTTTTATATATTTCAAAACACATTATTTATTGCTAAATAATTGCAGTGAATACATGATTATAATTACAAAAGTTAAACCATTATGAACCTATTTTAAGGGATTGCATGTTATTAAACACAGTAAACTTACAAGAGCTAACATGCATATATATTTCTTAAACTTATTTTTTTCACTTTAAAATTTTTTAACATCAAGTTAAAGCGAAAATCTACAAATACGACCTTAAAACAGATGCATAGTTTGGTTTGTTCTGGGTTTTCAATGGTTTTCAGTGTTTAGTCATACTGTTTTAAACTAAATTTATACAAGGTTACCTTATTTGACACAAAACAACTTTCGCTTACAGATGGGGTGATTTAACTCTTAAGAAAGATTCCAATTGGGTTGACTACGCTCAACTTAATGAAAGGCAGACAAAAACACGCACAGGAGATATTGTGTCCGATATCCGGAAAGTAAAGACTAAAGTTTGGGCGACCAGCGACCCACAGAGATGCCCAGTGAATATGTACAAACTTTATGCAATTAAAAGACCTGAAGATTGTTCGAATCCTGAAAATCCATTATATTTGGCCCCTAGAACTGAACAATGCCAGCCACCAATGACGATGATAAATGGTTCACAAAAAAAGTAGGTAAACAGAAATTTTTGAAAATTATTAAAAGTTATGTGCGAAGAGGCTGGTCTTGACAAAAACAAGAAAATTACTTGCCAGGCAACACGGAAGACATACATGTCTTAACTAAGGGACAATGGAATAGCCCCAACGTACATAATTCGGATATCTGAACATAAAAACGTGCAATATGTCCTGAATAACTCAACCATCGCCAAATTTTAAAAAATTAAATAAAAGCAACAATAAAATGATAAAAAAAGAAAAGCATCCCGACCATCACACATTTTTTACCTCGTCTGATGTTCAAGGAACACGTACTGCATCTCCAACAACAAGCAACTTCCCGAAGCAACGTCAGGACGCATATGTTCGGTGTGTAAAAATCGCCGAGGAGCAAACTCCCCTATATTTACATCTGAAAGGGTCAATATGACATTGGTAAGATTGGTTTATGGCTTCGCATGAATGTTAACGTGCACAAAATAATGTAAAGGCTAATTATTGAGCACTCTTGACAGCATAAGTTGCCTCTTAGCGGGGATTTCGGTAATTCTACAAAAGTACTTAAACGCGCGCCGGTACCGAAATACCCGCTGTGCAAACCTTCAAGTGACAACAAATTATTATAGTGCTTTTTATAGTAGAAATCAGTGATACATACAAACCTTACAACAATATCCCATTTTGGTAACTACTAAGCATGTGTTTTTTCTTAGCAGGATTTCGTTAATTCTACACACGAAATTAATAGCGGAATTTCGGTAATTGTGCTTTCGCCCGCAGAGTACCAAAATCACCAATGTTTACACCTTAAAGGGTAAACATGCCATTAGTATGACACGTTTTTTACTTCGCATGAATGTTTATGTGCAAATAATGATATTAATGTAAATTACTAAGCACTCTTGACAGCATACGTTGCCTCTTAGCGGGAATTTCAGTAATTCTACAAAAGAACTTGAACGCGCGCCGGTACCGAAATCCCCTCTGTACAAACCCCTTCAAGTGTCAAAAAAAATATTATAGTGCTTTTTATAGTATAAATCAGTGATACGTACAATCTCCTCTTTGGTAACTTCTCTTGAAAAATAATGACCTATAGCGAGAATTTCGGTAATTCTACATTTTCCCGCCGAGTACCGAAATCCCCCATGTTTACGCCTCAAAGGGTACAAAAACGTTTTATGGCAACAGTTGCTAATATTGTCTTCTGTTGATTAAAATGAACCTTTCCCGAGTATTGTAACAATTTAAATAAGTATTTATATGATCGCTTTGGCATAATATAGTAGTGACACCTAGCGGTATTGTTTAAATGTAGAATTAACGAGATCCCAATTCTGACTCGTGCTTTCATGGATTCGATGCAAAAGTTTACGTTTATTTAAAAAAATTTGAAACTTTCAACTGTCCTATAACTTCGTACATAAGCCTAATTATGATTGTTTATCGGAGTAACACTGTTGATTTCGATATCCAATCGATCGCAACTTTAAAAGGTAGAATTGCCGAAATCCCCGTTCTTACACGTTGTTGCATGGATCGGGTATTGTACACGATACACGTGTGTATTAGCACCCTGCTGTAGTCCCGGCGGGGTGCCCTTTATCAACTGCATCAATACACCGGTAAGCGACCAGTAAACTGTGAGAATTCATTACCTCAAGGAGGTGACAGAATCGGGTGTTTTCATTAATTCGCATCAGGGTTAGCTATCAGTTTTTACGAAAGCACGTCAATAGAAATTGTAAAATAGCGAGGCTGATATCATATGAAACAAGAGCACCGCCTAGCGTTTGCAGACCCCTCATGCTAGTAAGTAAGTGTTACTATTTTGAATGCAATAGCTCTGATACTTTATGAGAAAAGTGGACTTAAACAAAAATCTTAACCAGACGCCGATGCTTACGCCGACGCCGACGCTAAGGTGATGACAATAGCTCTTTTTTTCAAAAAATAGATGAGATAAAAGAACTATCATGCATGTTTTATGTGTTAAGATGTGTCACACAATTTACCTAACTGCCGATGTCGACTATAAATTCGGTATAAACATGCGAATAAATTAACCTATAGATAATGTCTTTGCCGGTATGTTATTGGACATAGTGTATGTCAAATGTTCATTATTTGTAATAAATTTTATGTGCCATAAAGCGTTTATTTCACATTCAAAACAAGCACAAATCATACATAATACCAACAAGAGATGTGTTTGTCAGAAACACAATGCCCCCAATTGCGCCGCTTTGAAGCACTAAATTGAACTTTGACCTTGAAAAATGACCTTGACCTTTCACCACTCAAGACGTGCAGCTCCATGAGGTTCACATGCATGCAAAATATCAAGTTGCAATCTTCAATATTAAAAAAAGTTATGACCAAACTTTAACGAAGGTTAAAGTTTTAGGAAAGAGAAATACAATTATATTTGACCTTTGACTTTGAAGAATGACGTTGACCTTGACATTTCACCTCTCAAAATGTGCAGCTTTGTGAGATACACATGCATGCCAAATATGAAGTTGCTATCTTCAATAATGCAATTGTTATCAAACTTTAACCAAGATGAAAGTTTTGGGACACACACATACAATGAATGAATGAATGACAGACATACGGACAGACAGACAGACAGGCCAAAAAAATATACCCTCGATCTTTTGATCCGGGGCATAAAAAATAAAACTATCAAAAGGACAACACAGTACAATAGTTAACGTTTGAATTAAAAACCTATGATATGCCTAAACAGTTTTGTATGTCTCACTTGATTAAAGTGCACCGTTTCTGTATCGTAATCCGCTGAAAAAACGAATCTTATTCCGTGTATAACACACGCGTTTTTGTGGAGACAGTCATTGATTTTATTTCGCTGTGCATTGAAACATTTCTTTGTCATTGCGCCGTCCTTTGGAAAGTAATCCCGCTCAGAAGTTGTGCAGAAATGCACGTGTGTGGTGCCGGTTCGTTGAGATGAGCCTGTAGCCTTAGTAAGGACGACACAATGTCCGAAGTCCACGAACAAGTGCTGATGTCGTTTCCGCTTAGAATCACCACCCCAACGTGCGGCTGGAAGCTCTTCAATTCCTGCAGCTACTCGACGTCAGGGACGTGCTGCCGTAATATCCCCCTTAGCGAAAAATCTCAATTATACCGGCATCTGAAATAAATGCAAATTCCATTGCAAATATGGAATGTACCTTTGACATCATGAAATGAGCATATGGATTTTATAAGAATTTTCATGGTTTAAGTAGGTATTTGTGATTATTTTGATAAGAAGTTAAACATGAAGTTTTAAAGTCATGTAAACACATATAATTTAACATATAAAGACGATAAATGTGATCCATGTCTATCAAATTCCATACCGGTAGTTTAATTACAAATATGCATTCATTTTATCCATGAATTCATTACCTTTAAACCATAATTACAATGACGTCTAAGTCGTTTTACATAACTGTCACCAAATATAGCTATTCTTCGAGAGGAAGCCATGATATACTATGCAAGCTAGAGAAAGTGATTTTGAGTGTTTAACAAGTGCAAGTGAGACAGGTGTTTATATACACATAGCATATAATTGAGCAGTTAGGCCGGCCGGATTTTTACATTGATGTGGATGAGGTGAAAACTTTATACATGGATCTACGATCTACGAAAATTCCTAGGTATATTGATTATGTTTATTTCGGAGATTATATATTAATAGCGACATTGGTCTTAGATGTGGTGACATATTTGCGTACAGTAAACTTAGAAAGATAATAATCGCGAACATTTAGAACGACTGTTCATGGAAAGAGTTTCACTGACATTTCGCGAAAACATAACGTTCGTTTTCACTTTAGTTACTCCGTACACATGCTTTTGTTACAGCCATTGCGATGTATTTCATTGATGTATTTCGGTAATTCTTCCCACAATCTCTTTTGGTTTTCATGTTGATGTGATGTCATTTCTTCCGACAGATACGATTACGATTTCCACTGTTCCCTGTAGCATCAAAATTGTGTAGATAAATCACAAGTATTCCACAAGCATACAACGAAATTTTGCAACAGCTGTCCTAAACCTACGTCAACATCTAACCAGTCACGCCAAAACGAAATAACTAAGTTATCGTAAAAATAAGAATACCTTTTAAAATTAAACGTTCATTACGTAAGAAAACAAACAAGAGCTGTAAGCAGCCGATTTAAACGCATGTTAGAATCTAGTCTGACCTTTTTCCGCCCGTTCTCCTCAGTCAAGTCCGATTGTTCATGGAAGCTTCTCTTCAAATCCTTAAATGTGTCATCAAAAACTCCCTTTAAATCGTTCACAACTTTATTTTTAATTCATGTTCTAAATCAGACAAACTGAAATAAACAAACGACCTTTCTTTGCTGCCACTAAAACATCCAGTGACAAAGAATGCCTCTATACACCTTTATAACGCCACGAAACCTTGCAATGCACGAGCTTATTTCTAGCTTAATCAAATCGTAAAACGAAGAAATACGATCAATACCGAAAACTATAAATATAACTAATTACAACAGCAGGTTGCTTATACACAGTGCAAACGTTTCCTGTTTTATTATTGTATTTGGTATGTACCTGATTGGAATAAATTAAGTGTATTCATTATGAAATTGTGGCGTTATGTTAAAGGTCTTTTAATGTGCAAAGCTGTGTTTTTGACAAAATTTCAAGCATTTTGCTTTTATACACAATGTCATGAAACATATAATGGCGCGATGGAACATGATTTATAAATCAAGCTGACAGAATAGTATCAGTTTTTAATTATGTGTAATTTAATACGCATCTCTCGCTTAAGTAAACGTTCAATGGCACGCGCACTTAACATAAATATAAAACATCACGTGTATCATTTTATTACTTTTGATACATGTATATAATATGTACAAATATTATATGTTATGCATTGTTTGTTTTTTACCGAACCAGAAAGGTATAATAAAATAGTGTTATATATAAAGCGCTTTACTTTTTTCAAATTATACGTTTAATAAAGAAATATCGTGTGTGTTTTTTGTTATGTGTACGTGCTTGACATATATATAAATAGCAGAGTTTTTTGTAATACAATAGGAATTTGACCTTTAATTTTAATGCAATCAACATTGTTTACAGGCCAAGCGCAGTATTCTGATGGTATATCGTAATATATACAATTATGCTAAGAATCAGTAGCAGACAACAGACGTTAGGTTGATAAGAAATACTGATGTATTCATTGACCGTGAATAACATCACCAACTACAAGAGTTTTGAAATTATAAATTTGCCTAGAATAATGGTATTACATTATTCATCTATCGGCCGTGTATATGCATATACATCTGAATATTTATGCATTTAATATTGATACATTAATTGAAAAAATGTTTAGCATATTGTTAATAGGGTAGTACGGCATCTTTTATTTCATCTGATTTGTTTGGAAAATACTTTCTGAAGACTTATTATAACTATGAAATGTTGTTTACATGTATATTATCTTTTTCTTCTATACAGTGCTTCTTGCATTTGTTCAATGTCGTAGTCTAGACATGCATTTTCCGTTTTACACAAGCTCTTATACTGCGTTGTATATATATATATATATATATTTGATAGTGAATTTTTTTCTAGAGAAGTTGATTTTTCGTTATAATTTAGATATAATACTGTGGATTGTGAGAATTTAAGAGTCATTTTGATTTTACTTATAGCCTTGATATTTTAAAAAGAATGTTTATTTAAGTATCAAGTCATTATGAAATTATTTTTCAGAAATGCCTGGCAAACTGTACTGATCGCTACTTTGATGCCGAGGAGCTGGTGTCGCGATCATTGCTGACCCGCATGCAGAGTGAGGCTGGAGTCTAACAAAGAATGGCATAGAGACTTGAACCGATATTTATACATATACTGTGTAACACTAGGGTGGGGGAGCAACAGAGAGTGGTGTAAAGAATTTTAGAGACTGATGAACACTGCGAAGGCAGAGAATGGAAACGTAGGTTTCAATAGAGTAGTAGTCAACAATAGAGAGATATTATTATTATTGTTCAGTCAAGCCGGTTGTTAGTTTTAGATACAAGCAAAATATTTGCACTTGATGCTGTATTAAGATTAAAATAAGCTGTCCCCTATTTGTAAAACAAGTATAGTAAGCCAAACAAACGTTTATTTGTTTATGTTCCCAAGTTTATTCAAAGTCATGAACAAAATTTCACAAAGTCTTGCAACATAGAAACATTCAAAGATTGAATTTGTACCAGTAATTCATTACCGCTACATGCGTTAGGATGGTTTTGAAGGATTGTGACTTAAATTCAGTTTACATGGTATCCCGTAATTATTTGCATAATTATAATGTTATAATTATACTGTTTCAGAATAACAACTGTATTTATGTTTGTGGGTTGCAATAGCACTCAATAGCAGTGAATAAAGCTCTTTCAAAATCAAAGTCAGCTTTTCTCTTGCGAGCGATGTTTGTTATCTCACTTTTTGTTTGGTTCTTGGATTTGCTGAAAATATTATTCTGTCAATATATCTCTTTGTATTGTTCAGTCATCATTTGGAAGAGCCTAAATTTGACTGTTTTTTTTGTTTCGAACACATAATTCTTTTGAATAGTCTCGTGATGTCACTAAATGTGTTATTTGCTTTATTATTGAATGGCATTTCTTTTATAAACTTATTTAATGTAATTACAGTTAATCTGACTTGTCAGCTGTTAGCATTTCCTGTACAAGGAAATATCTAAACAATTGTGTAAACATATTAGCTTACACTACTGCTACAACGGCACCACCACCACCACCAGCGTTGTCGAACGAAAACATAATCAACAAGTTTAATTGTGTAACATTTATATAGGGTTCTTGTTGTTTATGCATAACTTGAAGTGACGTATGTGGAAATAGAACAAGACAAATTTTCATAAATGAAAATAAATCTTACAATAATCTTGTATAGCCTTTAGCAATTTTTGAAGTGAGTTATACAGCATGCGACAATACGTTTTTTTTTAAATCAAATTTGAGAACCATTATGTAACTCTATCACGTTGTTTAGGTTGAGCCGTGTTGTGAAATTAAATGTTTAGGGTTAAAGCTTTAGAAGTGCCAGTGTGTGTACATTGGCAAAACTGAAGGCGTCTGATTGCATCAAAGTAAACAAAATCTACTTTCTTTTAGCCTGGATCTTTCCCACGGGAAGTACAACTCCATTTGGTGAATATTGAAGGTAAATAATATTTCGCCAAATTTAACTTTGTATCTGTAAACGCACATAGTTTTTCTGTGTTGCACATTTGTTATAATTTCAACATTGAGTACAACACGAAACATATGTTTTGTGGCAAAAATTTGTCATTTGACCACTAAGAATGACCGTTGTGGCAGCTTTAAATCTTCAAGTTCCTATTGAATGACTTCAAAGTCCGGACAAGCAATATATGCTTAACATTATGTTTTTTACCTCTTAGTGGGACTTTGTCATTTAAGGTATGGGGTGGGATGGTAACTACGACTCATCGTCTATGTATGCTGAAAATGTATTTTTTTATTGTAAGTTATTTTCAAATTAACGACAAGGCTAAAGTCTGAACAAAACTCGCATCGTTACGAACCCACATACATACATTAATGACTATTATATCAAGCTCTCTGAAAGGTGCTTGATAAAAATGTGGTAAATTATCTAACATTTTAAAACGAGTAGTAATAATCATCTTTACATCACTATATGTAAATATCAGCATTTTATTTTGTGTCGCTTGAAGGCTTGGTTTTTAAACAAACCCATGGTTTAATTTAAACACTGTAACTAAAGATTTTCCGTAATGAATGCAAAGCAACGCTTGAGTTTTATGCATTATAATTTCATACATTTACCATTTTAATGAAAAATAATAATCATTGTGTAGTAAGGTTTATGCAGTCGTTAAAATGTGTATGACATTGTTTGGGTATTTTAAATTTAACATATTCACAGTTAAAAAAAGTAAACTAATATTAAATTATGCATTTATGTAAGACCTTCGGTATTATATTTAGATTTTTTTCTGTATACATCAACAACAATTTTTAATATTTCCAATTTCAGTTTCCCCCTGGTTCATATATGTTACACAAGGATGTATTGAAATGATCAGCTAGCGGGTTTCAAAAATAATTGTCAATGCATAGTATATACTAGCACTTGTTGACATGAAAATGTGGCAATATTAGAATGTGCTATTATAAAAATTATAAAACTATACATTTACATCTCATCCAATGACTTATTGTGCCTCATTTAAATACACCCACTTTTCAATTGTCATGAGTTTATATACAACAAAACATTTCCCGAAAATTGTATAATAAAGAAACGGTATGTATTGAACATGAGCATTATCTTAAATCAACATCAAGTGACACTGCAGCTGCATCAGCAGGAGTGAAAACCAGTATTATATAATGCGTTCATTTATTTAAGAAAAGAAACCAATAGTCAAACACAAAACAAGCGAACTAGACAAGACGCAAAGGTACATAAGGCATGCACAAGCATAATTAACACTTGGGTTACCATCTTGGGACGGTGCAATCCAAAAGCAATAAGGGTTTTAATCGATTTTAACCTCACACTTTGTCTATAATTATTTACTACACAACATTTAAGTATACATCAAAATTAACATCAAAGCTTCACTATTAAAAAAAAATAGCTATAAAAGAGAATACATTTTAACGTAATTACTTTTAACTTTTCAGTTGTTGTAATCAGACCAGAACACCAGAACCGTAACTCTATTAGCAAAGATAGAATGAAATCAGACACGTATCAACCAAATCGTTAAAAGGCATAAGAGACCTAGCATCATATAGTTGTTACATTCAGACACTTGTTATATCATGATTGGAATCTTGTTAGGCCAGTACAATTATTATAATAGTTAAATGAACTTGTATTATAAATACTTTATACCGAAGTTACAAATAAAGTAGCCCTACATATTGTAATATTAGTAAAGCTTCGAAGTCTGTTGACTCAAACAGATGATGCAGGTATTGTGTCTTAGTATCTCATCTCAACTTTGCATGTGGTCCCGTCTGAGACATAGGCTGCCGGCATGCCTCCTTCAGAAGTGTTGGTTCTGGGCGAATCTTTCGAGCTGTTCCCACGTGTTGCCCATCTGCTTCGCATCTGCAACCAGTTTATCTTAATATATAATACTCAATATTATCGCCCGCAACATTTTGAGCCTTTGTAACCCAGTTTTAAACTTGGTGAATTTGGACAATATCTTCCAAAATTGTCGCGAAGTTTGATAACGTTTAGGAAATAAATTTGAATACTTTTACCCTGTGACCAATTGTTTAACAACACGCCATTCTGTTGCAAACTGGATCGATACATAATCGTGAAATATGTTCCATAAAGATTGGATAATTCATTTGGAACCCAGAGTGCTCACAATCCTTGGCGTTAATGTGATCCATTCACCTAGAGATTCACAAGTGATCCGGTTTTAAAATCAGCTGATGTTTCATTGTGTTCTGACCAAGTTTCGTGAAAATTGGAAATAAATGTCACATGTCAAGTGTTTTTTTTCTTTAATTTTATCTAGTGACATTGTTGAACCCCACGTGACCTAGTTTCGAACAAGCAAAGATACTGGGATAAATGTTCTGACCACATTTCATTTGATTTGACAAAATAATAGTGTCCTCAAGTTGACAACGAGCAACTGACAATTGAGTATCACAAATGCTCACCATAAGCATAATTGTGATCGGGGATTCTTAAAAGGTTAACAAAAAAGAAACGTTACACACACATGATACGGTGAATAAAGATACATGGCTGTAATTTCTATTTATTGCAGAATTCATCTTTAACAATCGCAATTAACAATATAATATAATACATGTGCGTATAACTTGTTGTCGTTTTTGTGAGCATTATTAACATCGAGCTTTCCTTTTTTTAACCATATGCTGGCCATATGCAGGCCACAAACAAACATAACAAATGAGGCATGCTTATCAATAATACACAAACATATAATCACGTTTATTCAAACAAAACAACACGTTTCAACGTAGTGATTATGTATTTGGTTTAAATACAACCACACAACTAAATTGGTTTGTATAAAATAAAGTCAGTAAACATTGAAGGATTAATCAAACGTTAAACGAATTGTTCGCATGACCACATTAAGGAATAGCGTATGTAATATTTTTCCTCATACTTGTAATAATTTTGGAGGTTGATTTATTCTGTTAACTACCTTGTAATTGGTCTTTTCGTGCTTGGTGTTTTCGCCAGAAGTGATACTTTCAACATAAAACAATCGTCGGCGTTTCTCATTGAAGGCGTCTTGAACCTTGCAGTAACTTAAATTTAGTAAGCACTTGAATCGCAAGACGTCCTTGTAATAAGTAATTTAAATGGTATATCTTAATTAAGAGAGCTATAGAGCGTGCGATTTCATTAGATGTTGCAATATCAATCGAAAATATTAACACTTATTTTATGTGTGAATTATAGCATGTATAACGAATTTAAATTTTGGAAAAATATAAATTATTTTTACAAAATCCCGCTACAATTCCATTATTTTCATAATTAGGAACACATATTGAAGTAACAGTTGACGCATTAAATGTCGATTTGACGTACCTTTTTGTTCAGTGGACACTTAACAATAAATATCATTAGACCATGGAAAAGAATATTGCAGATAAATATAGTATCGGGCTTGACATTACAACAAAGTTTATATCAAAAACAAAATGCGTTGAATCATGATCATTGTAAACTAAATCAGAACAAATATTATTTTGAGCTTGATTAACACAAGGCAAAAACGACACATACGGGTAACGCTATGATCCAATCAAAGGCAGCAGTTACCTGTAGTGAGTTCAGTATGACAAATTGCCACTGGAAGACCGATGTGGCGTCATTGACTGCAAATACGCCGATAAGCCACGTGATAACAAACATGGGAGTCAGCACACCAACACTCAGTGCGCCCGTCCTGGGAAACATATGTGTGTCAACCTTTTATAATAATGAACTTGAATCGATAACATAGTAACTAAGTAAACCACGACCTGTATAAAAGACTGTGCATCAATTGTTTCAGGGTACTTAACCAAACGAGCCACAATAACACATTAAAATAGTACATATAGCTTATTTACTTTTTTTAAACAAACCTATGGTATTTAAAGAATATGAACATAATTAGAAGTACAGATTTAAAGTATTGGAACAAGGAAACAAACAGCGAATATACTTGATTTTTTCCAGATCCGATTTCTTTGCCATTGCAGAAATGCCACAGACTCCAAACTTAAGGATAATCACAAGATTGACAATATTAGCCTGAAATACCAAATTGTGTGCATTACAAAGGGATTCGTGTATCCAGTAATTAACAAGTAATGCACTTTTATAAAATTGAACATGTTACTTGTAACAAACAAGTTTGATCAAGTGGCAATCATGTATTTTTCATATGTATACAGCGGTTACTATCAAAAATTGATTTATTACAGCACCACTTATTTAAAGGCGATACCAGACGTGTTAACTACGCAGGGAATGTTTCAAATATTCTTTCTGACACCTGTATCACACAATAATGCTAATCTAAAGGTGTTAAAAGCGCTAATATGTTATATCTATGAATTCAACAAAACATGGAATGCAAACAGTAAAACAATTACACGTTACAAATACACGTGCTATAACTTACAACGACGACTACAATGATTGGTCCAGTAAACGCCCAGAATAAACCACTATCGACCGTCAGCCAGCAACTTTAAATTAAAATGAACATGTGTATAACAAGTATCCAAGTATAAGTTTAAATACAAATGCCATCATTCTTTTTCGATCGTAACATTACATTATTATATAATAAAGTAATATTTTCAGCCCAATATTTTACTTCAGATTTTTGGTGGAAAAAAATGATGAATGACTCGTTTACATCGAAAGCGTCAGGCTACCACTTTCGTTTACTGGAAAAAAACTAGTTTCTTGTGTGTTTTTTTGTGGACGCTTCACAAATGGGAATCGTGTCTAGTACCAAAAGGTCGCAAGACTGAGAACGTATGCATAACACCTAGATTTATATGTATATTATTACCCGTCTATACAACAGTTCGGGTTACATCATGTATAGTTTGTAATATAACATGTAATCAGTTTGTTTCCTATTCATTTAAGTTTAATTTTATATCACATATATTTACAATGACTTGTTTCCGTATCCTTTTAGCTGTGTGACGCCCATCGATATTCCAACTATCAGAATTGGAATGGCTAAAACATAATTTAAAGGTTAATTAAGCACAATCTTTGAAAATGAATGTTCAATCACATTCCCAAAGAGAACGTTTTGTTACCACCCACTAATCTTTTATTTCAGAGAAGTGAAGAATCACAAAACATGACGGAAAACACACATGATATTTCTAAACATAGATGTTTTTAAATAGTTTATATAACATCGTTATTTGAGTTTTTATAAATATGTGAAGACAACTAAATGGTATCGCCGACGACACTCAAACCGTTTGACTGATCGTAATGTGATAGTATATTCATCAAATAACAAAGGAACTACTACTCCATGTTTCCGGAACGGGGCGATCATTACAACGGTTTATCTCACATGTGATACATTCAACATTGTACCATATGCAGCCATGATTAACGGCACAACAATGCGCCGTTTGCGGAACGGGCTAAGCACCAGGTAGGTGATCAGGAGTCCTTCGACTAACATCAAAAAGAACACGACGAGGAAAGTGAAGTGCAGGACCACAGCGATGGCTGCGCATACAGTCTGTAAGACAATTGTTACCAATATTATGTCAAACCTAACGTCAGACTTTGTAACCCACTTGTTCATGAAAATGTGTGTTAAACAAAATAAACAGTTTGTTTGCCAAAATGTCTGCTAGTCAATGCGAATCATTAGTATTTTTGGTGTGTATCTACAGTTAAATTTCCTTATAAAAGCATATGCAAAAAAGTGATAATATTTGATTATGTCAATAAGGTATTATAACATGTACAAATCAGTTTACCGAATTTCATGTTTTCTCGATTCCGGTTAGAAACACAATATAGCCCATTAAGAATATAGGGCACACATTCATAAGCACAACAGTCCGGTCTGACGAGAGTGTTCTAAAATAAAAATAGACATGAAACATTTTAAAACAAGATTTGATACGTATGAGGTAAATGCTACTAAATACATTCATTGACATATGAACAACTAAACCTTATAAAAAACACTACAAAAAACAAACAGCATCATACTACCTCCAGAACACAAGATGTACGATGATGCTAAGAGCAAGGCCGACTATTGAAATAGAACATCCTACGATAGAGAACATCCCTAAAGCACGGCTGTGGGCGTGTGCCTGTAGAAGAATGCACACTGTATTGCTGTATATATATTTCTAAAGAAATATGCTGTACAATATGTATAAATAGAAGTATTGAAACCACAGACACAACATCATGACAAAATGAATATAAACACAAATGCAATACCTACACTTTTGACTGGACAACTTTTTTTGAAGTCATTATTTCTTAATTCAGTATTTTGTATCACTCTTTGAATATGCTTTGACAAATTGTCACTCTAGTTCAACAACACTGTCAGCAGTGCAAAATTTATATGCACTATAACAGTTTCTCAACTCTCATTACGATATTTACACTTTTATTATATATCAATGATAACACTTGTTTATATATCTACTTTAACCCCTATGATAGGTGTACCTTATTAGAAAAAATTACTCAGCAGTAAACATAATTAAGTGTTCAGTGAGCATCCTTTCTAGGAGAAGTTCAATCATTGTGTCGTTTTACATTATGTTATTTATGGACGATTGTGCAAATATGCATAAGTGATTATTATACGTATAACGGTTAATGTAAGTCTGTTTACTTCATCACTGCTGGACTCAGCAGCACGGCGAAGTTAGTCAGGTGGCTACACGTGCAGGTCACACTACACCCAATACCCAAACTGTGATTTATACTGGTGTGATTTATCAAGCAAATTCAATATTGATTTTTAAATATTTTTAGTCATACTAAGAAAACGTAATTACATCGTTGAAAACAATGGAGGAATATCACTGTATTATAATAAAATGTCAATATATTTCTAGAACAAATAAAAATTTAATTAGTTCAGCATTGTATAATTTAATTTCTAGAACAAATAAAACTGAATTTGATCAGCCAGCAAGTATATAATTTTATTACAGTTACAAATGTGGCCCAATAGAACGTAGTTTACTCACTTTTATCATTCATTTACCTTTTTTTTGCAAAGGTGACAGAACTTTTTTTTTAAGATGTTGTTAGGAGATCAAGCTATACAACATACCTTCAGCTGTGAAATACTGTTCCTTGCAGCCTTCAGTCCAGATATGATGCCTTTCACTTCCTCGTTGACTATCAACAGCAAAGTCATCGCACTCAAGCGAACAGACCACTCCATATTTACCAATTATAATAGCAATGCTTTTAAGTTATTTTATAACAGCACGAACTGAAACTGTAATAAAGCTACTAGTATGTTGGATTTATAATGTGTTGTGACGATTATATTATGATAACAGTTGACGAGTGATGTAACGCGCACCTGCAAAGTTTAGACTCCGCCCACTGGTTGGCAAAAATAGATGGAATTCGTATAAGCTCCGCCCATATAAAGACGGTGAACATAATCATCGATCTTATTGATAATCATGCACTATATCAAATATAATTTTATAAATTATGTCTGAATAAAATATATGCTTGCAAGGAAATGCATTTTAGTAACGAATATAGTGTTGTTATTATTTGTTATTATTACTTAAAACGAACCCGGGAGTAGAATTCAATCTAAGTGCACGGTATATGTGGTAACCACAAAGATCTCCTAACTTAATTAGCACATCATTTGAGATATAAAAAATCTCAGAAATGCAAATTCTTTTAGAATTAATTTAATCTCATGAAAAACCACTATTAAGGTTGACAACAAACAACACACACACATATATATATATCGAATTTATTTACGCAACACATAGTTCTGATTTGAACCTTAATATGTCTTCAAAAACTTACAATGTAACACATTAAATAAATTCTCTCGCTAAAAGTTATTGTTTTTATTTGAAAATATAAGTTTTGCAACGGTTAAGGTATAGAAAACGATTACCACTTTCTACTTGTTTGCCCCCTATATTGAGAAATTAGAAAGAACATTTAAAACCATAGATGACGTTAAATAAATTTGACATTCTAATGCAGTCGATAAATAAAAAAAGACATTATTAACCTTGCTTATATATTTTAACAGCTAATGAAATGCGTATTAATATGGACAATCAGTTATAATTAATAACAAGATTATAACCATGTTAATTGATATTTGTCATTGAATATGTTTGTATAATTTAAATAAATCTACAATTTCCACGAGTTACAGTTGAAGATATAATTATATTGATTACTGCTGTTTTACTGTTGTTGTTGTTGTTTTAAACTTAATTAATTCTCTTATTGAATCAATATATTGATATAATTATACACACTGCGTAACTTTTTGTTTTGTTGCAAAAAAGCATTGTGTTATCATATATGCTAATAAAGGTTGTTGTTGGTATTTAATTGTTCACACCAATTGTGAGACTGTTTGTTTCATCATGTTTTACCCGGTGTTAAATTGCACATTATAATTATGTTCGTTCATCTCAAACCGAGTATCATGTTATGATCGTTTATTGTCCAGACAGCTACAAAGTAAACATGGTGTCATAAAATCAGGGACCTATACTTGGGGTGCCTGCATAAACCACATGTGGAAGATAATTAAATGGCCATTAAACACAATTTATGATAACCCCATGTCATCTCTTGGCATATTAAGCCAAACTTTAAAGCCCAAATAGAAAAATAGTTGTTCAAATAATATATGTTCACAGATTTAAAAAAGAACATTTTAGTCCGAAACGGATAAGCAGGATTAAGTGTATATATATTAGCCAGTGTTATTATAATATACAGTGTCTAATAATTATTAATAAAAAATGTTGTTGAATTTAACTGCTACACAATTAATGTATTTAACGATTAGCGGCAAATATAAAATCGGCTATTACGTGTAACCATTGTACGTTACAGCGGTGCACAAAACACCATCATGAAAACAAACAATCCAAAATACTTGCGTAAAACATTTTAAATATATAGTTTTATTAATCATAAAATGCGTGATTGTTACAAATATCAATCGATCCTTGTCTCTAGTAAAGAGATTTGAATATACACGCAAAGACAGTTAAATTTGCACGATAAATAAATAAATAAATAAATAAATAAATAAATAAATAAATAAATAAATAAATAAATAAATAAATAAATAAATAAATAAATGAATGAATGAATGAATGAATTAAATGAATGACTGAATGAATGAATATGAATGAATATGAATGAATTTATATGAATGAGTGAGTGAGTGAGTGAGTGAGTGAGTGAGTGAGTGAGTGAGTGAGTGAGTGAGTGAGTGAGTGAGTGAGTGAGTGAGTGAGTGAGTGAGTGAGTGAGTGAGTGAGTGAGAGAGTGAGTGAGTGAGTGAGTGAGTGAGTGAAGAAAATTAAAAACATTTTACAATTGTTATGTATTCCTTGTTTTAGGGCTTTGTTTTATAAATGATTAAATTGCCCATAACTTATATATATATATATGATGAATTTTCGTTTCGTTTCCAGTGAATATATATATATATATATATATATATATATATATATATATATATATATATATATATATATATATATATATATATATATATATATATATATATATATATATGTGAATATATATATATATATATATATATATATATATATATATATATATATATTCACTGGAAACGAAACGAAAATTCATTAAATGGAAAAGAAAATTACAACATATATACATATATATATATATTGTTATGTATTCCGCTTTTTAGGGCTTTGTTTTATAATTGATTGAATGAACCTCTTACACTTTCGATCGCTGACGAACAATAACAATATCCACACACGGACTCTAGATTACACGGATAAGAAACGGGACCGTTACGCCAAATATCTTGTTGTGTCTAAGTCACGTGACCGTGTCGTAACTATCGATCTTTTATCGAAGCGCCGAGGTTATACATTTGATGTATCCACTCACGTATTTTGTTAAATTATATTTTCATTTCTAGGCCGATTTTGACAAATTATATATCATTTGAAAGATTACGTAACGTTGTTTTCAGATATATACATATATATTAAGTTTTTCTTCTGTTTTCGACAGCCCGGCGAGTTATTACTTTAACTTTTGCAAATATCATACCGTTTTTGAGTTTTAGAATCTAGATTTACGGTTGACATGTTCGTACTTTATACCGATTTGTAGCGTTTATATTTGGAGTTCAGTTTCAAAAATAACATCTTGCTTAGGAGAATAGAATTCTGTATATGATAGAAAAAAATGGTTTAAAAATGAAAGCAAGTAAGGAATGAAGGCGAAAAAAAGTAGCGCGCGGTCCTAACGAACCGAACTGATGCTAAGGTCTTGGCGATTATGCTTTTGTTTAGATACCGGCCATTGAATTTCCTTTACCTTGATTATTATATGTTTTATGAAATATGAAATATAATAATATGGCAATGGAAATTCAATGGCCGGTTTTTAAACAAAAGCATAATCGCAAAGACCGTAGCATCAGTTCAGTGCGTTAGGAACGCGCGCTACTTTCTTCCGCCTTCATTCCTTAATTACTTTTGTTTTTAAACATTTTTTTTTCTATCGTATACAGAATTCTATTCTTCTAAGCAAGATGTAATTTTTAAAACTGAACTCCAAATATAAACGCTACAAATTGGTATTAAGTACGAACATGTCAACCGTAAATCTAGATTCTAAAACTCAAAAACGGTATGATATTTGCAAAAGTTAAAGTTATAACTCGCCGGGCTGTCGAAATCAGAAGAAAAACTTAATATATATTTATATATCTGTTTACTACGTAACGTAAGCTTTCTAATGATATATAATTTGTCAAAATCGGCCGAGAAATGAAACTATAAGTTAACAAAAGACATGAGTGGGTACATCAAAATGTATAACCTCGGCGCTTCGCTGTACGCTAATTGTAAAAGATCGATAGCCACAACACGGTAAAACGCGCGGTGGTAAAACATAAAATGTGTATTTCTTGTGTTTAACTCGCTATAAATCAATTAAAAACAACGGGAATATACTAAAAATACTAAAAGTTATATTTTTTTGAAAGAGGAATTAATAAGCAACAAGATAATGTATAAACCAATATCGGATGAATAGTTTTTGCATAAGATT